>NW_009633993.1:0-812 GCF_000690535.1 Cariama cristata
GGACCGGGGCCCTGCCGACCCCCCTCGGGTGGCTCCGCCGGCCCTGGCTCCCGCAGTCTGGGGAGACAGAACCTCTGCTTTTTCAGTGGTGGTTTTTTGTTTCAGGGGCTCCTTACTTCAGTGCGGGGCACTGTGCGCCTTTCTGTCAGCGTTGCGCTTGCCAATCCGCAGGCGCCTCCGAGGGACCCGGGCACTCCTTTCCCCACCCCGCTTTGTGGATATTCGTTTTCTGTAAACTCGGAGTACTACCACAGCTTCGTTCGAGCTCTCAGCTGCTGCTGCAAGTCTGAGCGATTTCCCTCAAACTGACTTTTTCCTTTTTTTTTTTTTGGTTTGCTAATAAAAACATAGAAAATTTACATCCTTCCCTGTATTGTTATTTTTTCAAAGTGTTTTTTGCTACTACTGTTCATTATGTCACTTTTTTTTTATACTGAGTGCATTTTAAATATGAGCCCTTTTGTTCCTTACTTGTCCCGAAAGCTTCCTGTTCCAGCTGGATATTTTTGAAGCCTAAGAGATACAAGGTTTGTCCCACAGATGAAGACCGATTCAGTTCTTAAAATCATTTGAGATCATAACTTTCTATAAATACCTGACGTCGGCAGACACTTTGAAGACTCAGAGCTCATTTTCCTGTAAATACAAAGCAGTCACTAAAACTAAAGAGAACGTTATAAAAATACAAATCATAAATAAGAAGGAATGTTTATCAGTTGTGGTTTGTTTTTTTTTTTAAGATGTTTTCTAGAAAATGCTATAAATGCATTTCCTTCTTTCAGAAAATGTTTAGAAAGAGGAGTCAATACACA
>NW_009633993.1:843-12543 GCF_000690535.1 Cariama cristata
AGGAATGCAATAATACATTTTTGGGCATTTTGTGCTTTTTAAAGCCTCTGGGTACCCTGAGAGTAATTGGTAGAAGATTTTTTTAATAAATAAAGGTCGTGTGACCATAAAAGGCATCAAGCACTTGAAGGTCAAAGAACAGATTTTTCTGAAGATGGTAGAACACATGGGTGGGTTTCGAGGCTGGTTCGTGTGTTCTTCCTTTCGATTGCTGCGCGTCTGTACACCGGCCTTCCGCAGGGTAACGTACGGAGCTGCTTGTCAGGAAGGGTTGGCTGAATTTGTTGACATCGTGGTCATCTTCGCTCCTCAACAACAGCAAAGGACAGATACTAAGTTCACCAGACTGCAAGCACTCTGAATGAAAATACTTTGGAAAGTAATGTTATTACGGACTGTTTCTCTCATTTTTGGGCTTCCGTTTAACGTCATTACGATTCCTTTGCGTTTTGAGAGAGACCATGAGAGGGTGCAGCAGAACAGTTGGGTTAGGCGGTGCGAGGGCACTGCCCAGCACCCTTATCCCCAACACAGGAAAGGAACAAAAGGGAGAGCAGTTATTATAAACAAACAAACAAACAAACCCCCACCATACCAAACCAACACAAACCACAAGTGCTTCCCCCAGCCTGACCAAACCCAGCCATGCCTTGGTTTTTTAAAGGGCAGAGGTCTGTACGGAAACCCGTGGGTCAGTTGACCGCTCTAAAATGCAGGGAATTGCCGAATTCAAGGCGTTTGAATGACAGGCCGTGGTTTCAGGTTGCGTGATTTCAGCCCTGCGCCGTGAAATTGAGTGACTTTGATGGCAGGGGCGAAGATCCCCGCGGAAGCATTGCAGTGCAGTTGTCTGCCGCGTAGATGCTTTTCCTCGCAGCAATCATTTCCCAAACAAATTCCTCCATCGCAGACCAGTTTGACCCACTTTTGGCGTTGTAAACAGAGATCAGAACTGGAGCGGGAATTTTCCTTGTCATGTGAGGCTTCGCGCTCCATTAAGTTCTGTTTGTACTCTCATTTTTGGTCAGCTGTTCGACAGAAAGCATCATTTTGAGGACAGCTTTGTTCTGTTCAGGGAAAAGAGGGGAGATGCATCGAGGGATGCGATGCAGCAGCCATTTGGCACCTTGTGGTCCCCCCCCTCTTGTTAGGGGCTCCTGGAGGGGACGAGAGCGGCCGGTTCAGCCCTTTGGAGCCGGGGCCGGGGAAGCGTGCTGGGTGTGCGGCTGGGTCTCGCGGGCCGTGGCCCCCCTCCCACCGAACAGACCCTCCCCAGCCCTTGCACTGTGTGTGGGATTAAAGACCCCGGAGGCTGCTGTGCTGCGCATGGGGGCTGACCCGAAACACAGCCCCTTCCTCTGGCTGCTGCCCCATCGCCGAGGCGCAAGAGGAGCGGCGTGGGGCTGGCCCCGGAAAAATAAATACAGCTCTATTGCCGGCTGAGACTTGGTGCGTGGCTGGAAGAAAACTTGGTCCTCCCTGCGGGGTATTGGGCACCGGCGTCAATATTAATTTGGTTATTAATTGGGATGGCATCGGGACTGATGGCAGCAAAGATGAGCATCCTTTTATAAATGGCTCGTGTGTTAGTGTGAGTCTCTTTTTAATGATACAGCTCTTTGGCTGATCGGCATTCTGAATTGTAACGTAAGAAGAAATTAACTCTTTGCAACTCACAGGGCAGATGAATTGCTGCGTATGAGCGCAAGCGCTGAAAGAGAGCGCGAGTCCCCAAAAGGGGGGTTCGGGCTGCCGTGTGCGGCTGCTGTCTCGCCGGCCTTGTCCTTGTGATGCGTGTGTGCGCCTGTGGCTCTGGCGAAGGGAGATTTATGTTCGCTTGTCTCTGATTTCACACGCGTGTATCAGGGCCAAGTCCTTCTGTCCTGTTGTGACAAGGTGTGTCCTGAATGTGGTATTTCAAGCGTTGCAAAGGAAGAAGAAAGGGAAGATGTTTGGGAGCCAGCATTAATAGCAAGTGGTGACTTTTTATAGCCCAGTACCTTTGCAGAGGATGCGATGCTGCTGTGACCTGACTGTGGAGCCCAGGCAGAGCTCGGGAACCGTGGTGAGCATCCCACCAGCGGCGCGGAGGTTACTGCTAAGGGGGGAGTTGCCAGGTGCTGGTTGTCCCCAGGCAACCTGAATTTGGGAAATTCTTCTGGCAGGACGGCCGTACCCCTGCAGCCCCGCTGAGGCTGTCGGGGTCTGCCTGGCTGACCTGAAGGACCGTCCTGCCTTCGCTCGCTGAAATCTGTTGGGAAGGTATTGCGGGCGCTGGCATTGCAGCAGGAGCAGCAGGTCTTCGTAGGGCTGGACCTGGGAGGCAGGAAGCAAAATCTTCATTTTAATGTGTATATGCTCTCCCCCTCCCCGGCAGCAGTCCTTACGTAGAGCTCCCAAGGAGATTATTGTGCTTCTGGCCAGAATAATCCGCGCCGGGCAGCTGTGCTGGCCGTGGGTGGGTGCTCGGGGAGCACCGGTGTGCCTGCGGATGGTGTTGCTGGAGGGTGGGAGCAGTGCGAGGGCAAGCCAAGTGCCGGGGGAAAGTTATCCCAAGTGAAGTCATTAGAGAGGCTTTGTCCTGACTACGTACTGTTGTCGTAAGTGTTACTGTGAGCTTCTGATGGGATCGTTGGGTCCTGTTAGGGAGGTGTCGTTGGCCACGTTGTCGTTTACCACGTTACTCCCATTGCCTTGTGAGAGCAGGGGTGCACGGATGCACTGAAGGAGAACGCCCGTGCTTTTCCCATCGATGCACTGGCTCTGTAATTCTGGTGGCTGGGATGTTATCCAGGGAAACACGGGCTGCCTGCGTGCACTGAGGAAGCAGAGGAGTTGTATCTGTTTGCTGTCTTTTTCCTTGAAAATCAGGCCCTGTTAATGTGTAAGGGTCTAGACTGAATTAAATAAGGGCATGCCAGACCCTGAGAAGAGGGAGCAGTTAAGGAAACTGTAGGTAACTCGGTTGTTTTTGTGAGAAAATATGGAAAGATAATGTGGTTTTGCTGTTTTGCTGGTCTTACTTTTGTAAATGTCCTTCCCACAGTTTCTGGATGTGTTCTTTCCATGTCCGTGCATGATACGGACAACAGAAAAGGCAATTCCTTAGCCCTCAGGTGCCCTTCTGCTCCCCAGACCGTCCTCCCAACGTGGTGTCTGCGTGGGGAAAAGGAGGAGCTGCGAGGATGCCACCGGCACGCTCCCTCTGGTTGCTGCTGCGTCCCGGTGGCGGAGGGCACCACGTCGTTCAGATGAAAGTGTTTGAGATCGTAATTCAAGCCTTAGAAAAACTGGAAGTCTCGCTTTAAAACTGAAGTTTACAAATGATATATCTACAGACGTGTATGTATGTACTTGAAACCTGGCTTTGAACCACTGAGGGGAGTTCAGTATACATCTTTCTTAACTAACAAATTTAATTAGGCGTTACCCAGCGGCTGTGATTTGAAGAGATGGAACCTTAAAACATGTCAAGCGTGACGGGGCTCGCAGAAACACCGTGAGCTGGCAGCGGGGACATGATGTCAGTCTTGCACCTTGGCTGGCTGCGCTGTCCTCCCTGCTCCTCAGCCGCTGTCACGGACACGCGTCCCCCCGACCTGGCTGCGTGGAGCCAAGCCACCTTCTCTCCTCACCTCTCGGTAACACCTGGTTGCCGCCATCGCCCACCGCCGGCACTGCGGCGTCGAGGAGGAGTGCCCGGCCTCGTCTGCAAGAAGGTCCCATCGTGCCGCTCCTCACCGCGGACCTTTGGCACCCGGTGGGCAGAGGGGAACGCTGCTGGGGTTGAGGAGCGTTTTGTTCTGCTCTCCTTTTTCCTGCTTCGCAGCGAGCGCCGTTGGACGATGTTGGCAGCGTGCCCTGGAGAGGGTCTCCACCGTAGGGCTTTGGTAGTCCCGTGGAGTGTTTTCACACAGAGAGAGGGGGAAGAAAGGAGTAAAAATCACACACCTCCCGTCCCCGCCGGTGCAGCTGTGCTGACAGAGAAGTGCTGCTGTGAATGTCACTGGGGGAAGTGGTACCGTTAGACTGGCAGAGGAATTCCCTCTCTGGCATATGTTACATCCACAGAGAGGAGCGATGCCAGCATATCTAGCAGCAGAGCTCTCCCAGTGTAAACAAACCCTGGGCGATGGGACTCCTGAAGCCCGAGCTCGCGCTGCGTCATCGAAACAGCGATGCTGGGCGGGCGACGCTGCGGGGTGTGTGCGAGGAGGGGTACAGGGTCCCTTCGCAGGGGAACCTCTTCGGGTCGGCTCCCGCCGAGCCCTGACCGAAGGCTGCCCGCACCCGGAGCAGCACTTTGTCGGGCTTTTTCCTCTCGCTGGCTTTGGGGAAACACACGTCCTCCTGCGGGCACCCAGCGCTGGCACCCCCGGAGCTCCCTGCTGCGTGTCGGCTGATTTCATCTTTTTCTTCAAAACAGCAAGAAAATCAGCAAAACCACAGGAATTAGGATTAGTTCTCAGCATCTAGGAAACACTGGAAAAAAGATTACTCCTGCAGCTGCAACTATAGACCCTCTTATGTGTGTATATGAAATTCCTGGGGCACGCTGCTGGGCGGGTGTTGCGGTGGGACTCCTGCCTAGCTCAGCTCGCCAGGTGGACCTGCGAGTGGGTCGTCATTGCAGTTACAGAGGCAGCTGTCGGTCTTGTGTTTGCTAAGTTTTATGTGCTTGGCATTCTTGCTTTCTTAATGCTGTCTTAATGTAGTTTTTCCTGTGAAATATAAAAATATAATGGAAACTTGAGAAAATAAAAATACCATCTGGAGTGTCCCGGCGCCCTTAACTTACTGTGTTTGTATCTTAGGGCTTGGTCGAATACTCGGCTCCTGGGAGTCGGTTTATAGAGTTTGATGGGAATTTGATCAGGGTCCAAGGGAAGCGACAAAAGTACAGTACTTCCACTGCAGAGAATGGACGGTTGTCCTGAACATTGTTTAATACAGGTGCAAATCTGAAAGGATGAGCTCAAACAGCTGTATCAGTTTTACGGTATCATTTTCGCAGAGTAGATGGAAGAAAAAAGGGGGCTCTAGTTGTTGCTTAAGACTCAAAGAATGAGTTCATCAAGGCTGCCACAGACCCAGCTGGCATTTTAACCAAACTGTAAATTTCCTTTGCAAATGTAGCTGAACTTTGTTTTTGAGGGCTATTTCCAATAAGGGACTGAAGCAGGTAAAGCAGCACATCAGTGGGTTTGACTGTAGGCCACTGTTAGTGACGGCTGGTCAAGCAGACGAGCATTTCTGAACATCTGCAGGGGAAGAACTCAAAGAGCTGGAGGAGTCTTCAGTCAACCACCGTGCTTATGGTTCCAGGTGCCGTAGCAGGGTGGAAGCCGAGGGAGCACGGAGCTGTGGCTGGTGAGTTGGTGTGGCCCATCCGACAGTAAAGGAGGGGTTGGGGGGTAAGGTCGTGTGGTAGAAGAGGAGGGCTAAATGTGGGATTGGAGTCGCTGGTTTGGAAGGTGGTGTTGTGTGGTCTGAGGTGGGAGAGATGGAAGGATGGAGTCCAGGGACTGACGTGGTGATGGAGGATGTGCAGCAGAGGAGCGTCAGAGGTGGGGTTAGCCGTGCTGGTGGCTGTGGAGAGAGGCAGTGGGATCCAAGAGCTGCTGCTGCGGCTGTTGCCAATAGTGGTGTCCAAGGGCAAGAGGTTTGGGAACCTCCATGCTAGATTATTTCATAAGAAGTGGGCCTCTCGGAGAGGATGCACTGTTGAATTATTCCAAAGCACACTCAAAGGACTCTTGTAAGTCCAGGAGATGACTGGAGTTTGGGACGCTAAGCAGATGAAGGCTCACTGTGTTGAAGTCCCAGATGGGGTCAAGAACATAGGTGCACTCTTGCTTTTGCCTTCTGCTGTGTCTTAGCTCTTGGTTAACTTCAACGCTGGATATCCTTCTCAGCATATAAGAATTTTAGGGCGTATTTTAAGGCACCTGCCTTCCTCTTTGTGCTGTGTGCAGAGCCTAGGCGAATTCTTGTGTGAACCCTGGAAATTTAAAATTTGGGCATCTTAGTGCATGGCTTGTAGGAGCTTCGGTCTTTTACTGAGTCTCACTCCTACTATCTCTGCTGACTGCCTGCTGCTGCGTTTTCAGAGCATGGGTTTCCTCATGCCAAAATACAGATGTGGGGTCTCCTTCTCTGGAGATACCCCAAACCCACCTGGACGCGTTCCTGTGCAGCTTGCTGTAGTGGCCCCCGCTTTGGCGGGAGGGTGGGACCAGATGATCTCCAGAGGTCCCTGCCAGCCCCCACCAGTCTGGGATTCTGTGGTTCTGTGTCTAGCACATGGTAACTGCTGCATGGCTTGTTACTGAAAAGTTTGCGGGCAGCAGGTTTTATGGGTTGGGAAAGGTCCGTACAAAAGAGCTACAGTACCGCTGAAACAGTATTGTGGTAAGATCTGGTGCTCCATCAGGACACTTAATTTTAAAACAAAAGTGCACCTTAGTTTTTAGTTTAATTACTGTCACCTAACACCACCAGCAAGACAGGCGACCCATGAAGTGGTTGGGCTCAACTGCGGGGTGCTCCTCAAAGAGAGACGTGGAAGATGCGACCCTTGGACGTGCGGCCGTGACTCCTGCTCTCCTGGGAGGAGCGTGGGCCCCCTCCGCAGCCCTCGGAGCCCAGCTGCCTACACCGACTGGGGAGGGAGCGCCGCACCTGCCATCCGTCCCTGGCGATGGGTGCTTCCTCAAGAAGCAGACGATGTCCTCCCGTGTAGCTAGGGAGGACGTCGCTGTGACGCCCATCTTTCTTTTCCATCCCTGCTAGGTGCGGTTGGTGAGGGCAGGGGCTCTGGGATGGAGGAGGGAGCAGGAAACCCCAACAGCCCAAGGGATGGGTCCTGCTGGGCAGGAGAGCAGGAGCAGGCAGGAGGTAACGCACCTGGGAGCCGTGGGGAGGGAAGGAACCCGCAGGAGCTGCTGGACAGTGAATCACCGGCAGCTTCACAGCCCAGGGTAGTGTGGGAATGACCTGGCTTCTTCCTCTTGATTTCTTTTAATCTTATTTTTGTCCCTGAACACGAAACCTGGTGACAAACGCCAGCCTGCGGCGCTTGTGCAGGAGGTGTTTGCCTCTGTGCCACTGTGCTCCGTCGGAGGATCAGTTGCCCTTGACGTTGTGCCTTAGCCAGTCAAAGGGGCTGGACACGAAACACCGCTGCTGTGAGACCGAGCGTCATCAACAGGACCCTTTCATCAACTTTGCTGCATTGTTCACTGGCGGTATTTTTACTGATTACCTTGCGGAGGTGCTCTGTACGTACGAGGTGTTCTGACACCTGGAGAGAAGACTGACTGCTGCTGGGAGGCAGGCATGGCGTTAAAGGGTCCAGGCAGGATGGACAGGGTGTGGGAAAAATGGTCCGGCACGTTGTGACAGGACAGTACCCTCACCCGCCCTGTCCCTACAACCCCTCCCTTTGGGACTGCATTCTTCCGTGACGCTCTTTACAGTGCAGGGTTGCCACTTGCAGGGATTTTCCCCTGGTATCCCTACTGAGGGCCAGGTCTTTGAACTTCAGCCGCGGGCAGCCCTGCTCCTCAGCGGGACATTTTTAAGTGTCTGCTGGACATGCCTACTAGTTTGCAGCTACCTGTTATGTTCTCTGTTTCTGCTTTCTAGTAACTGAGGCAGTCTTACATAGTAAACCATGGTGTACATATTATATGTCGTGCTACATAAATGATTGATTTTATTAACTTATATGCAGTAACCCTGCTGTCATTTAGTCTCTTCCTATTGTCCTCCTGGTAGATTCCAGTTTATATTGAAAGACCTCATACACCTATGACCTATTTTGTCGACTTGTTCAGCAGATGAATGCAAGTAAACAGCTAGCTTCCCGTACATATAGCTGAAGATATCTCCTCCTTTTTATTAATTTCTCATGTTTACTCATTGCAATCAAAGCACTGTTGTTTTTTTTTTTTTTCCTTTTAAACTCACTATTTTACACATTCCTTGCTTATTTAGTTGATATGCTTTCCCTGTCCAAATGAACTAGTGGTAGCCTTTTTCATTTTTTTCTTAAGACCGCCCCTGTCATACCTTTTCTTAATACTGCCAGTCTCTGCATTGCACTTTTTAATGCATTTGTTGTTGATGATTAAAATCATAGATTTAAACTGATCAAAAGGGATGTAGCATTTAGCTAGATACCGTCTGTTTGTATCGCATATTGTTCTCCATCTTTTCTGGATGGTGGAAAATGTACTCAGCTCCTTGGTGGCTGCAGCGCATCACATAAGTGTCCCCCTTGAACTAGCCGTGATTTCCAGAACTACTCCCGGAGAGATTAAATCTTAATCAGAACCCATCCCTGAACCACGAAGAAATGGTTTAAACCATTGTTGCTCTGCGTATTACCTTCCACTTGTCTCTCTGGATTCCACCCTGGAGCCCTGGTCCCTAATTAAGAATCTGTCGGGTCCCTCCGGAATCCTTGTCTTTTCTAATTACCGTTAACCTTTTTTATTTGTATTACTGGAGCACACAGCGGTTCCAGTTGGACACTGAGGCCCCTTTGTACTAGCAGTTGTATAGGCGTATAAGACGAGGACAGCCCCTGTTAACGAACTAACGGTGCTGGTCTGTGAAAGCGAGCGGGTGAAGCAAATACTGGAGAGGAAAATATCTAACCTCTTTATTTCATTGGCTTTATGTACATGCCATCTACTTTTTATTAAGCTAAGTAATTTTGGAGTATGACCCTACTTTATTTTGTTTATCCTTTCTCTCTGAATGTATTTGCCATCTCTCAGGCAGACGAGGACAGACCTGCCTGTGGTCGGCTTGCACTACGTTCTGTAGCATTTCGAATAGTCTATGAGGCTATAAATGTGATCTATGAGAGAGAGGTCACGCTCCTGAGCTTCCTATAACTGCGTGCAAAGGATGTCACGTACCGTAAGTGTGATTTTAACACGGGCTTGGCCCACATAATTGCACTTTGAGATTCTGTCGGGGGGGCTGTGGTTGTTACTCAGGTCCCTCTCTCTGTTTCTCAGCCATCTGTAGAAGAAGGTTGCCAGAATCACATGAAGATTTCCCAGGTAAATAACGGGTTTGCTTCTTTTTGTGGGATCATTAACACTTGAAATTTCTAGCAGGATACAAATGCTAAGACATTTTTAAATTCCTTACCCATACGCGTCTGTCTCCTCTTGGGTAAAAATGCTGCTGAAGGCACAGAGCTGAGAAGATGTAGCCTGCTTCTCACATCGCCTCTGAAGTCTTTGCCCTTGTTTTGTGAGAGAAGAAATGGCATTTCTAAAGATTTACTGTAACTTACTTTATTCTTCTGAGGGAAGATGGTTTTTAACTGGAAACATGCCTCAGAGTGCTGGTAGGGCTGAGCTCTCACAGACGTATGTTTGGCGTGTGTTGTAAAGGTCCAGACCTGACAGAGGACAATTTGCGGGGTTTGGGTTTTCTTTGCTTGTTGTTTCTTTAATCTTTAATTGGAAGCTTTTGCCCTCCTAATCAGATGTCCCTCCTTACCCCCCTTCCCTTTTTTTTTTGGCCTATTTCCAGGTATTGTGCAATCTTACGAATTATGTACGGTCTCTCACAAGGTAGTAGGACATCTATCTGGGTTTCTTACAATTAATGAGTTCTGTGCTTAGCGTGTTGGAGACTTTGGGAATAAAGAGTGTTAATGTGGATTATGTTAATGGCCACGACATTTATTTCTTTTAAGAGAAATCTAGATTTACTGTGATTTCTTGTTAGAGGTTATTCTTGTTTGGAGAGTAGGTGTAATTTTAAGGTTTCTCGGAATGAAAAGAGGCCTTGATGAGTGAAGTAGAAGCAACCAAGAAAACGGTGGGTGCAAAAAAAGAGATCATAGAATCCTAGAATCGTTTAGGTTGGAAAAGACTTTTAAGATCATCGAATCCAACCGTTAACCTCGCACTGCCAAGCCCACCGCTAACCCATGTCCTTAGGCACCACGTCTACACGTCTTTTAAATACCTCCAGGGGTGGTGACTCCACCGCTTCGCTGGGCAGCGCCTTCCAGTGCCTGACAACTCTTTGAAGAAGTGTGACCTGTCAAGGGAGATAAACCCCAGTTTTTATGCAAATAGTTTAAGAAAAAAAAAGTTACAAATTGCAATTATATAATTATTGTGTAAATATTAGGAATATGGAGGAGGGAGCATACTAGAAGCATCAACATGGAAATACTAACAGGAGTCTCAGGAACCTGTTCTAACAAGGGATGTTGACAGGATTGACTAAGCTTGAAATTTCTTACTAGAATTGAGAAGTAAATTGATAGAGTAATCAAAAAGTGTTAACAGGCAAGGGAGATGAAGCTCATGATGTTTCCAGGAGGGTTCTCTCACCGCTTGTATCCTTTCTAAACTTACTGAATTTATCTTTCGGGCTGTTGTACTCACATAGGACTTCTTTGGCATTCCCTTTACATTTCAGTGTAGTAAATGAGTTATTCTTAACCCACAGTGGTTTATCGTAGTACCAAACAGTTTGAGGAGTTCAGGGGGGTGTGTGTGCTTGCTTGAAGAAAGGAAAATTCTTCAACTCGTATCGCTACCAGATTCCGTGTATTACAAAATAGTGGCTTTCATTTAAAACTCATCTGAATTTTGTGTTTAGAAAATGATAGTGACATGTTTTAAATTTCTTCGTACCAGGTTCACCCTGTCATACTGTTGCATTTGTTAATTTTTGTGGTCTCGTGGGGTCAGAGATATCTTTGATACCCTATAAACGTATGGGGAGGCACTACCTTGGTTTGAGCTTGATGCAATGTTTGGAGGCAACCTTGTGTGAAGTTGGCAGTGCTATGGAGGTGGATTATGCTTGTGGGTTTATCTAGCCTTGATGTACGTGTGCATTTAACGAAGCTTCCTTCCAAGTGTAATGCGTAATCAAAGGCCATGACGCCGTGTGTTGCCACCTTAGCGACTTGCAGTGCACTTCTGTGCTAGGCTTTCCCCTTCCAACAGTGAGGTGTCCAGCGCTGCAGGTCTGCTTACCTCGCGGTTTGGGCAAGGCTTTGTTTGCTAGACGACTTCATAGAAATCAATGAATTTATTGTGAAATGGTGCTTCCGTGCAGACAGAATTTGAGTTGAGCTGTGGCGAGTTAAGCTATGGCCCCGAAGCCCGTGGGGCCGGCCGCTTTTCTGTGGGAGGTCGACGCTTCACTCCAGGGTAGAGGTTGAACTGAAGGCCGCGTCAGTGGGGCTGCGCTGCCAAAAGCCCTTTTCTCTTAAGGTTGGTCAAGGTTTTCCTCTTGGTGACGTTGCTTTTCTTCTGGGGTAGGAAGAGATTGCAGCTGTTAATAAACGACAGATAAACGAAGCTTGTTACCATTGCACCCTGGCATTGTTAGGTTATTAACTCTGGTACTGCGGTTTTTCCGCTGAGGGCTTTGGGGCGTTTCTGATGTGTTTCCTTGTCAGAAACCCGATGCTTAAGGGTGAACCGAAGTCAAAACAATGGGGGCACTGGCAGCTGCACAAAGGACAGGGGCCACCCGCGACGTGGGCGTTTTACCGCGCACTGCGGCCCACGGAGGGAGGCCATCCCGAGGGGGGGCTGTCCCCGGCTGCCCCTCGTACAGCGCCTCAGCCCGGCGTGGCACTGGGCTGTGTGTATTATTATTTTTAAAAAAAATTTGACAAATACTGAGCGGCGAGGCCTGGGG
>NW_009633994.1:0-55729 GCF_000690535.1 Cariama cristata
ATAGCCCTGTTTAGCCAAACCAGGACACTAACAGATAGGGAGATACCTCTGTCACTACCTCATAATCCCTTCTGGCCCATTTGGCACCATGACAGGTCCTTCTCTTACAACACTACAGAAGAAAATGTTCTGTTAGAAAGGCTTTTTTAGCTCTAGTGGAAGATGAATTCCTCTTGTTGGTCATAAAAAGGACTGACATGATCGCTGCCTCCCTTGCAGACTTGGGCCCTACATCCCAAAAGAAGTACCGTTAAAAATTGTTGCAAAATGACTGGCATTGCAATTCCAAAGTAGACCAATGTTCACACAAACACATTTTTACTAAATGTCCTATCAAAGAATGTCTCACTATGCAAAGTGATAACTGCAAACTAACTGTATCTCTTCTTGATTCGATACAGGCAGTATGAAAAGCAAAATAATGCAAATACAGAAATAACACATTTTTTCAGGTATTTCTTCTTCCATAAACCAACATTATGTTCTGCCTTGTCAAAAATGCTTATACCCCAGCTATATAGCTGGGCTGTACTTCTCTGTGTGTATTACTTGGGTGTTGCTGAAAACGTGTGTGCCTTCAAGAGCTGCAATAAAGATGCGTCTAACTCTTCTCGGTAGGACTCCTGTGTCTTATCAAGATAACTCATGGCTCTCCTATCTAACCTGCTTTGGAAATTCCCCTCCCATTAGTTGCTTTCATTTGACTTTGTTCAGCTGAGAGCTCTGTCATGTGCAGCCTCGATGGATCCAGCTGAGGTAACCATCCAACTTCCCCGACTGCCACTGTCCAGATCTCCTGCTAGGGGTTATCAGCAAAGGAACAGGGTCAGCAAGGGGAATGTACGACCGTGTCCCAATTCATAGTGCACTGTATCAGCCTTAACTGAGGATTAAGGAGACCGTAAGCTAGGAAGTTGCAGCATGTATTGGGTTACTGAGTCACCAGATTTTTCCTCACTGAATGGGGGAACCAGCACTTGAAACAGTCTGGGAGGAAAAAAAAAATCCTATCCAGAAGAGGGAAGGGAAATCTACAGAGACATACAGCGCTGCTCTCCATAAGCAGGGAGGAGAAAAGACTGCACTCTTCTGTGGTCCCAATTCCTCCTGCAGCTTAATCTGACGTGTATAGGTTATCTATTAGCAGGAAGATCAGGAGACAACCTTGCACTTCCAACCTGTGCGCTAAATGACAGAGCAAATTTCACAAGCTTTCCCCTCCTGAAAGCTGACAAAATAGTGCCTTTTCAGCTTCAGCTGTGTCTTTTTTCCCCTATATTTAAAATGACTTAGATATAGAAGCATCTGCAGTTTGCCAACAGACACAGGAAAAAGGCGAATAAACTGACTGATACATGACATTTTGCATAAGCACAACATTATTCCGAGGCCATGCCCAACAAAATGACTGGAAACCTGCTTGTAGCAAAAGTGGCTATACCACACATACATATGAGTAATTACTAGTTGAACCAGAACTAATTCCACAAAGAGCTATAGCAATTGTTAGCCAAATTGAGGCTGCTGTGGCAGATGCTAAAATAATTGCTCAGGGGGATTACAGGCCACATCCAAGCAGTTAATTCATTAGAAGTGTAATCTTCAGAGTGGCAATGGACAAGCAAACAAAATGGTAGCAAAGAGAGCATAGTTCTTTATTCAAACAAGCACTACTGCCCTCCTTCCTCATTTTCTATTTCCTGATTTGTATGAACAATTCATGCTTCAGTTAATGATCAAAACTGCGTATGTTTGCTTACTAGCTAGCATGAACAAATTTCCCAATGTCTTGGGTTTGGAAAGAACAGAGCATTTTGCTGGTGCATTGTACAGTCATCAGTAATCAAATACATGAAGTCACTGTCACTGCTGTAAATCTCTTGCATGAAAAGAGTGGAGTATTATTAAATAGCTGTGACAGATAATAGTTTCAACTGGCAAGATATTTCAGTGCACAAACATTCCTCAAACATTCACAAAGGTGTTGTCTACAGAAATGTCTGCACAGGTACTTGCAGGAATAAAAATTATATTCCATGGGGAGGCTTTTTTTACAAAGGATACTTGTGTATCTCTCAACTAAAGAAGAGAAGAACTTCCAGGTGACTTGTCTGACCAGTATGAACTAACCCTTGGCTCTACTCAGACGCAATTCCTAGCAGAGCAAAGGCTCATTTATGTCCATCCAAGTCCACAAAACAGAGGTTATAGAGGACGTTATTGGCAAATAGGTCACATGCTGTCTGTCTGCAAGGGTGCATATGTCCCTGCAGAAGTGGAAGCCACTTGAAGGAGAAAGAGAATTGGTTAGCATGGAATTTATTTGGTGTTATTCTCTGAGTTTTGAACGCAGGCTGTTAAAATTGGTCTATCCTTGAGCATAGATTACTTGTATATTTGCACCTCCAGGACACAGACACAAAGCAATAAAACAATACCATTTCATCTGGCACAACTGACTGTAGATGAAACAATACTTGACATAAACTAGATAAAAATAAATATTAGACAACTATACACCAGACTGCTGCATATTGAGAACTCCAAAGTGGCTTTTATGAGTTTATAAGCTTGGAAGTGTGCAAAAGAAAACAGTAAAATTAGCCTTGTAGCCAGGTTGCCATCCTTACTCATGCTGAACAGTACTTCACCTCACAAAGCACACAACTCATTTACAGCTCAGCATGATGAAGCAGAAGAGAATCTACTACACAATGTGAAATAGAAAGGCTTTTCTACAGATGTTACGCAGTTTTGCAAAGGTGAGTAAGGAAAAGAAGTCTGTAGCCACATTCCAAATCACAGAGGGCTTTACAAACCAGGTCCTCCTGAACTGCTTCTGGCTGCTTGGTGCTTAGTTGCTGGCTGGGGTTAAACCACGACAAAGTGACAGCAACCCAACAAAGGGTGTTGTGGCAAAGACAAGACATGAAACCCATTTCTATTAAACAAAAAATAAGTTACTGCATAATATATGTGATGAATTTTCTCAGTGGTCCTAAGAACGTTTTGTAGAGGTTTAAAAAGTGCAATGGCACAGGAGAAAAGTGGGTGATTCTAAATACCAAATAGACTTTGCAGCCCTTTGGATAAACAAATGGGAAAATCATGGCCTATCAGGCTGGAAGTTACAGCTCTGCAGATTGTCCTGAGATGAGAGACATGAGGGGAACTGGGAATCACAGCTGTACTGCAGGCAAGCCAGGGACTGCCACGGAAAGCAACAGCATCACCTCTCACGTCTCCTCCTGCCTCAGCACCACCAACATCTTCACCGTTCTTTTCTAGGTAGCTGCTTTCACTAAGCAAACACAGCAGCTCTGCCAGTCCAATCTGATCAGAAATGAATTTTTGAATAAAATGTTTTTTGAAGATTATTGCTGATTTATCACCTTACATGAAAGATATACATTTGAACAGAGTTGACAAATTTTCACAACTATAACTGTTTCTTTTTGAGTTCAGAATGATTTAATTTGTCAAACATAATTCACTACTGCCCTCATCCAGACTTTTCTAGAAGATGCTTAAATGTCTGCTTTCAGTTGCAAGAGTCACCACCAGAAAGTTACAAAATAAAATAATGAGATGACTAGTGCTCTAGTACATATGTATATTACATATACATAAACATACATATAGCATACACACTAGCATAATTAGCCGATTAACAGCCAGTGTGACTGTCATGCTTTAAATCCGTAATTTTTTTTCATCAAACTCTCCCCTCATATTTGGACACTAAAGATATCCAAAGTGATGGGACTATCATACACAGAGGCAGGCAATTTCCAAATACCTATGCTGCAACGTCCTCTCTAATCACCTGATGAAAGACAGCATACTGTGCCATTCAAATAATGTTTACAATTAATATGCCTCTTCAAAATGTCACCCCAAAAAAGGATTACTACTATCCACTATTAACAGAATAAAAGTATAACCCAAAGTAGTCACTACTGCCTGCAAATGAGCCATTTTTCTGAAGGCCGTATACCAAATGCCTTTTCTTCTGAAAGAAAAAAATTAATAAACCTTGCACAAATCAGAAAAACACAAATACAAGGATATTCCAGTTTGGACACGTAGCATGTTTCTGATACAACAGTTATGAAAATTGACTTATTTTTGTATAAGCTTTTCTAAGCTTGTCACTAGGTCTGATTTTTTCCTTGACTTTTTATCAATTGTTTAAGAATATTCACTTAGTCTGATTGTTAAAGTTGAGCTTTTATTAATTCTTCAACTATATCTGATAAATGTGTGTAACATAAGCACCCTTCTGACAGACACCTTCTCCTCAGGTGAACTTTACACAGCAGCTTGGGGATGAGCAAATTGACCTGTTCAAGATAACATTTGGAAAACGCCTCACTATTATTTGATGTTTTCCCTACGGACAAGAAGCAACAGACCTTACATTAGGGTCCTGCAGGCTGGAGGTCTTACTGGGATTTACAAAAGAGGTCTCTTCTTTCACAGCCTGTTAAAAGAAGGAATCAAAGTTTAGTAAAACATTCATACACTTAGGATAATACAACTGTTTATTAAAAAAATATTCCTGTAAGCACCTCAGAAAACTGCAATACCCAAAATGCCTAGTTTGCCCAGATTTAAAAGGCATAGTAATTTATTTTTTTCATCTCCTACAGTTGAGATTCACTGTGACGAGCTACAATGTACAATGTGCAGGGCAATAGTGTTAGGCAGAGATGGGACAGGGATAAAGGAGGAAAAAGAAAGGAACACTGATATTTATGGTTCCTCCAGAAAGCATCTGAGCAGAAATAATAATAATCAACCCAGGCAAATATACTGCAGTTGAGTTGTTCTTTAAATTGGAGTAGAATAAATATTTATGTAGTCTAATCAAAATAATGATGCCAGCTTTTCATTCAGTCTTTGAAAAATTAATTGAAAAAATGGGATCCCCTACATATAATCACACTGTACATGCAATTCAGAGAAAATCTCACCCACTACTGCTCTTTGCTAAATTAGAGTCCTGTCTCTCACATACCATTTGTCTATAGAGTTGAAAATACTAGTATTGCAAAATAACTTATATGAAAATTGCTAGATTACCCAGGAAATGCCCAACTCAGGCAGGTGTTGGTAGATTATACTCTTCAACTGAGATGCGGTTGAATGTCAGTGTCAGGGTAACACTGCACCCCCTTACAGAAAATAGTGGCTGAAGACACAAAAGTAACTCCAAATCAGTAATGGACTTGGCAAGCTCTGACATTTCCATTCTGCTAAACAGACAGAAGGGAACTGATATGGTCCTATGACAGACTGATTTTTCAGTGTTCTATATCTGAACCATAATAATTTGAGGCCATTAGTCCAGATCAAATTGAATTAAATGTGCCAGTCCCATCCTCTTCAAAAAGGATGAGACAGGTTCCTTCAAATCCATCAAATCCAAAACAAGGATTTTACAGGCATGTAAAAATATCTAAATTTGATGTGAGACCTTCCATTCAACACAGATTGATATATTCCATTTCAAGGTACTCCTAAGAAAAAAAATAAACCCAAACCAAAATCAAAGCTGAGCTTCTTCTATACCTTAGCAATGAATTAAAATATCAGTAGGAATGCTCAGTGCTTGGGGAAATTGCCCAAGCTGTGATAGTTTTAGGTTTGTTTCCCCCTTGTGCCAGAGAGAACAAAACCTTCATTGTCGCTACCCAGGTCATTATTTACCAGAGCATCAGCCATGATGGGAACAGACGGTTCCAGCTTGTACACACAATGAACTGCATAGGCAATTAAACTGGAACCACTGAGAGCCTGGCAGAAAGTGAACTCTGTCCTGGGCCTACTCCAGTCCACCAAGTACCTGAGGTGATGGGTTAGAGAGCATTTTGAGATAAGTCCCTCCGTGACCCTTCCTTCCCGTTAGAGTTGTTGCACCTTGTATATTGATACCAAAACCACCATTAGCAGAGAGGGGACCCTCAACCTCATCAGCAGGTTGGTCCCTCTCCTAAGGGGCTACTTTACACAGAGGAAGCTAGTTTACAACTAGTTTACTCAGAGGAGAACAGGATCAGCAGTGAGTACTGGAGAAACTTCACCCCAACATAGTGATCTTACGTGTTTGGGTTTAATCTCTGCTCCACCCCAACACAGTGATCTTACATATTTGGGTTTAATCTCCCTCAGCCAGAGGTTTCCTCAGTCCTGGGCAAATGCTCTCAACATTAAGGAATCAGATTAAACCAGGACATAATCACACCATCACCACCATTGTAACTCAGGCACCAAATGTTTTGCAGCCAAGGTTTTCAGTGAATTAGTGTCACACTGTGAATAATTTTAAGACCAGAAGTGCAATTTGTAAATCTTAATAAATTCATAAGTTTAAGGAATTTAGGTCAGTTCTAGAAAACTTTTTTTCAACTGGTCTTCTAGGAGCTCTGTCTAGTGTAATGTTTATTCAAAATCTAGTGCTTTCTTTAAAGGAAAGAAAATGTTTTTTAAAAAATTGAGAGAAAGCATTGAAAATCATTCTTTGTTGGCATAGATGAGAACTGAAGTAATATTTCTCTGTTCTACAGAAATTATAAGGCTTTTTATAAAGCTGTTGGGTTTCTGAAAGCTGTAAACATGAATCCAGCTGTCAGAAACTTAACACACAGTCTCTTCTTCCATGCTGATGTCTTAACAACATTTTATTGTTAAGCCTGACAAGCTAGCTGCTTATTATGTGTCAAATTGGCTACTTTTTAAAACCACAAATTTTACTTTATTCCGACTTTCATGAAATTAATTGAGTTGCATTTTAAGATGCCTTGAACACAACAATAAAAAAGAGAATATGGAGATCAAGGATGCAATGCAGGGGCTGTGACCAGGAATGAAATGATTAAAATTCCACCTACTTCAACACTATAAGCCATGGATCTTATTAGCCAGTTGAGAGGGCTTCACTTTATTAGTTCCTAATGGCTCACCCTTGGTTTCTTCTCAGCTCTGTGACTACATTACCACTCTCTTTTGCCTTCTCTGCATCGGAAGGCTAAGCCTGCATCTCAAGAAGTGGTGTATTCCTAAACGGCATGATCAGCATCCTGAGGAACTTCTCTTTGTATTAATTTTCTCCATTATTACTCATGCTTTAGAGAACAGAAAAGACTCCTGTACCCACAAGTAAGTACTGCAGACCAGTGAACAAGTAATCCCACTCTAAACTGGTGGAAGAGAGGGAGCATGTAAAGAAATGGAGAGGGGCCTGAACAGGCTCAGGCGATGAGATGTGCACACTGGGTGCCATGGGTGTGCATTGGCAGGTACACATTAATAAGGATGGGCTAATTCTCCTCGCCCTATGCCTCTCCTCCATGCCTATGGATGAACAGACACAGGAAAATGTTATACCTGCAAACATTTCTGCAAAGGGCCTCAGCCATCAGGAACTGTACTGCCCTTGCTTTACTTGTTGGCTTTTGGTTGGTTGGTTGGTTGGTTGGTTTGTTTTCAAAAGGAGGTCAGTAAGTCATCAGGTGACAGCACGTTTCTTTTATTTTTCCTCCTAACTCCACAGATCACAGTCACCAAACCACACAAGGACTTCCTCAGCCTTACTGAAAAGATGTGAATGTAAAACAAGGGTTATACTTGTACACAGCTCTCACAACATAATTTCCAGATGGTTTGCCTTCATTTGAAAACATGGGCATGTGCTAGGGCCAGGACTTGTGTTTCCACTGCAGGATGCCCTCCATCAGTGGAACAAGGGAGCTTAGCCAAGGCTAGCAGGGGGTACCTGGTGGGGAACGTATATGGAGAGCCGGGCAGAGGCTCTGCCACCCACAGAAAGGCCAGCACTGAGCTGCGTAAGGACAGAGGCAGAAGCATGGACCTGCTCAGACCTCCTTAACTAAGACAGATTCTCCCCTCACCCAGAGGCTGCTGCTCTGAGAGGGAGAGGTTTCAGGGCATAGCAGACCTGGAAACTTCATTTATACAGAAGCAGATTCATTTAATAATCACCCACAGAGAAACAAGCTGGGTCTTTCGGCTACCAGACTGCAAAACAAACAATATTAAAGGTCGATTCACATAATCCATCCACACCATGCCATTCTCTTTTCTTATCTGCACTGGGCCCAGAGCAAAAGAAAAATTATTGATGTTCCAATTTCACATGCCATTAACTTGCTGGATGGTGTCAGAAACAAAGGTAAAGCATTACTTTATCATACCAGAGACAAGAAACGTGCCTGGACAGAAATGCCATTGTACAGGCTCTCTTCATAGATGATTGCTAAGAAATACAAGTTTCACCAAAAGATGAAAAGAGGAGAAAAGTATCTAAGTAATACCAAATTTTGCCCACAGTTGCCTAAGTGATCTACCTATGGGCTGCCAGGTTGATCTTGACAGTTTTCAGACTGCTTTTCACTCAACTCCTGAGCATCCATAACCCCTGCTGCTGTGCCAGCAGCCAGCTCCTTTGGAGCCTTAGAGGGGGGCTGGATGCTCCAAGGATGCTACATCAGACCCCGTTGAGCTTTCCAGCAGGCTTGGGCACACGTTCTGGTCTGTGGTAACAACTCCACGTATGAATTCATAAGCCCTGATGACTAGATTTGCCTAGTGAACAGCAGCTCCTTCTATTGGCTTCTGAAGGAAGAGTTAGCTCCAGGGATGATGGGGAACAAGACCTCGAGATGGGAATTGCTTGCACTGGGCATGTACCAAGTGGAAGAACACACAGGAAAGACATAACTTTGGCTGCAGCCTTCTGTGCTTCTGCACAGACGACTAATTCTGGCTGGGACTGTGGGCTGGTGAGCCTCCAGTGGGGCACTGTGCAAGGCAGGCTGTGTTCTTCAAACCTCAAGCAAGCACCTCTGAGAGCTAGTGCCCTCTGTGCCTCTCCTCCATCACAAGGGGCATCGCTGTGGCTCTCACCTCATCTGATCCACAATAGGAACATCCTGAAAAAGCAAAAAAGACTGCATGAAGAATCTGATCACTGCAGCCAAGGGGGCGTGTGAGGTTCTCATCTGATAAAGATAAGGGCGTAGAAGGCTCACATGAAACATACGATATCTCTTAGTGAGCAATTTCACAAAGTTCCCAGTTGCAGAAAGGAAGAGGGAGCAACACAGCTTTCACATGTTTGGAGATCTTCAAAGCTAAGGAAGCAATGGCTTTCACTGCTGTGGCCTGGAAATACTTCTCTATCTTGGCTCTTTCTGGCTCTGTAACGATGGTAAGGAGGCCTGAAGCATACCAGATTTTTCAGCTCTTCATCAACATTTTTGTCATTTGTCAGCCACGTCGATTGTTGGCTGATCTCATTAGATAATACAGGTTAAGTAACACATCACTGGGAAAAATGCCCTGCCAAGGTAAACCTACCTTGGTGATTTAATACATCAAATGTATCCTTTCAGGCAGAAAAGCGTCACGGTTAGGTCTCTTGGGCACAGATGACTATGTTTTTCTCCCTCTGAACAGGGCCTGGCACCGTTTGTCTCCTGGGCTATGGCGGGGCTCCTACACATGACTGCAATTAACACTACTTGTCTCATCATGTACTAGCACTTACAGACATGCCAGCTAGGAGACATAGCTGACATATCCACAATGCGTTGTCACAGTCTTGTGACACCACTGCCACATTTGCCTCCAGTATCCCAGGGAATAAATTAAAGATTTCCCTTTTCCCATATTCTGTTTATCTAAATCCTCCCTCCCCTTCTGTACCTCAGCAAGGCTGCTACATCATTTCCCCAGCTCCTCCCCTGACTTTGAGGTATCATTTCTGACACACTTCTAATGAGCTGCCATGTATCATATATTGATCATCCTGGCCCACACACATTCAAAATCTTGTGTTTTTATACCTCTGACACCCTTAATTTCCTGTAGCCTTGCTTTTAAAGTTGAGCAAACCTATTTCCCCATAGCGACTGAATACAGAGAAATTGAAGCTGAGCCATTTTTAAATTCCATTGTTATGAGCAATTATAACTGACGTGATGTTGTGCTCGCTGCTGTTCCAGTCGAGAGTCCCAGTGCAGTTGCTTCTTTTTACTTAGCCTGAAATTTGCCAGTGACTTTATTGCTCATCCAAGTGGGTGACTAACAGCAACAGCTTTAGCAAGGAAGGCATTGTGTACATAAGGAGCTGTGCAAGCTTCCCCCACAGCCTGAACACCTCAGCTGTGACCTGTTATACTCACGTAATTCCAGTTCTGATCTCTGTGCGAAGACTGCCAAATTGTGCAGTAGCTCTGTGCTTTGAATAAGGATGAGGGGAGGGAGGGAGGAAAGGAGGAGAGGGAAACAAACAGCATCTAATTCATGATGGAAAGAGGTTAAAATGTTGGAAAAGCTGATCCTTTCAAGGTACTTAAGTCAACATCTAGTGAAAGCTAAGAACTCCTCTGGGGATCCAGAAGGATTTGTTTAAATCCTATTATAAGAAAGATCGCATAAGATTATAAATCCTCAAGTGTCTTCCCCTCACCTACTCTATTTTCATTCATGACCTGATTAGGGTTTGAATCCAGATCCCCTTAAGTGAATAAAGCTCCAAAGACTCAGCTCACATAAAGACAGATTTTTTTTTTCTAGAAATACATGGCAAAAGCACCTGGGCTTTGAAGTTGACAAGTCCTTATACTCGAATCTTTCCTTAAAGGAGACAGTGCAATGAAAAAGGCAAAGAATCATCAAAAATGTAGCTAAGACAGACTAGCACTGTGAGTCACCTCACTTATGCACCCTTTGTACCATAAATAATGCATTGACCCCAGTCTCATTTGCATTTGCAGATATGGCTTGCATCTCTGTAGGGAGCACAGGCTGCAGGGTGACACCTGAACCCATACATGTCCTGAGACATTTTCTGTACCACAGTCCAGTCCTTGCCTTGAGGCAACTCTAGACAGCACAAGCAACCTGCACTTACTCACATATTTACAATATTTAAAGCAAAACGACATGATCATCGGCCTGTCCTTGTTTCTAGGACAGGGAGGAAAAAGAGAGAGATGGCTATCGACCTGGCCTAAAAATTTACATGTGTATAAGCTTGTGAAGAAAGTCAGTGTGTGAAAGGGGCTAGAGGACTGAACGTCCCTTTGTTCAGCATAAATGTCCCTTTGTTTACTGAGAATCAAGGTAGGGGAATCAATTGCTCAAGAACCCAAACCTGGCTGATAGAAGATGCCTCTTGCCAGCCAAGAGTTTCCCTTGGGGTTGATAAAGCAGAAGCGAATGGGATTCTGTATGCTCTTTGTAAATAAGTCTGCATCTCCAAACTACCTTTTCCCACCACTTTTTTCTCAACAAACAACCCATAACGTTCAGTGAGGAACAGTTCAGTGGTAATGCCACCTCTGTCTTCCATAAATTGCACTGCAAAAATGTATCTTAAAAATGAGCTTGGCCTTTCCTTGTCTGCAGACAAAGATGCAAGTAACGAGAAAGTCAGCTGCAGGAGAAATCTATGAGAAACAGGATCTCAGTTCCTTCCCTGTGCTAACCTGCTAGACTTACGTCAACCCAAGGATCTGGGAAAGCTTGAGTAACAGGTGGAGAATACAAACACCACTTGTAGATGACAAACTACTAGAAAACAACACACACCGCTCACCGAAAGAAAAAGCCCTGCTGAGGTAGCTGTACGTTTGCTCAGGAGCCTGTGCTTAACTCTAAGGATAATTAGGATTTGCCCGGAGCCAAAGCGGATATAAATAGCAACCGAAACCTGCTAGTATCTTTCCTCCATCAGTTGGGCCATGAACTGTTTGGCACAAGGGACTCTGTGATACTAACAAGTCATCTGCTCAATCACAGCATATCAGCACTGACTCATGCAAGCTGCAAAGGGGTTTGAAATGCCAGGGAGAGCTGGTCTTTTGTATTCTGGCAGCTCCTCACTGCTGCTTTATACCACTCCCTCTCAAATGAAGAGTCTGGAATAAATGCAAAAAAAGGAAGAAAAAAAAAGAAGAAAAGATGTCAGTTGCTTCACAGTGTTTAGTGCTCCCCTGGAGCCTAATTATGTGGGAACTGTGATATGCAGTCTGTCAGCTAGAAGGTGGCAGATCCCTGTGGCACAGTTTGAAAGGTGTGTTGTGAAACACTACTCATTTGCTCTAGACCTACAGATACCGTATGGCATGCCCTATGCAAACCACAGGTTCCCACAGTCGGGTGTGGGTTCCTCACGTTTCTCCCCTGCGGTGTCTGCGGCAGTGTGCTCCTCGATTCAGCCTCCAGCATCCCCATGCACTCCGTAGTCTGATTCTCCATCCAGTAGAACGGCACATAAATATTTCCATCTTCACCAAATAAACAAACTCCCTAGTGTTAGTTTCCTGCTGCTCTGTAACTCTAAACCACATGCACGGCTCAGTGATCGGCACCATAAACTTACAAATTTTCAGTCTCTAAGTCAGGACTATAGCCATGGGAGATCGTGTATTGCCCTCTAGGAATGCGATAAACAGCTCTTCAGCATAACTCTGAAATGAAGTGGTGCAGAGACCATCTTCCAGGATGTATTTTCAAATGTATTGCATAATTTCCTCTGTTTTTATTTTTGAAACCATAAGCATTGGAATAATTAATTTCTAAGGCTCTCTCTTGTGTTGGTGTCTAGCTGCCCTAAAGAAAGAAAACTACAGAAAATTTGTCCCAGTTTATATTTTCCACTTGCAAACATTCACTCCATTCTCAGAATTAACAAGGAACAGCTGCTTCTTCTACTACATGCAGGAGGTGCCTTCATAAACTTGTCACATCCTGATGTTAGTAGCATATGGCATTGAAAATATTCCTACTGCTTAGAGAGAGCTGTTACAAATATTTCAAGCAACAGTTTGTTCATTTTGGATCTGATCCTACAGTGCACCAATATTTTTCTCATGTTTTTACACCTAACTGTGTAATAAAGATGTCCCATGAAGCTTCATAAAGGACAAGTTAGACCATAGATTTTGGGGGGCTTTAAAATAACATTTCATTTCAAATAGCATGTGCATAAGACAGAGTCTGGTCTTTCTTCTTCCTTTTACATAGTAGAGAGGAGCAAATCCTCATCTATTTTTGTAATACCATGAAATAAAGGAAGATCTATGCTGCACATGAGGAAAATCAGCCTGTCGTGCTTTACAGCTCGAGGAATATAGGCTGTACCTTACAGAACCTAGATATACCTCTTGCCTTGACTGCCTTGTAAGTTGAAATATGACAGTACAGAAAACAAGAGATGAGAAATTGAAGTCTTAAGAATAAGGCCAGAAGGCAGGACTTCTCAGGGATTTAATATGGAACTGGCATCAAAAGATAGAACTGAGCAGAGGACAACACGGTTAGTCCTCCAGATATACTGGGCAGCAGGATATCCCAGATGGGGTCAAAGAGGGGCAGGATCACACCCCTGGAGGAATACAATGGTTGTCTTCCATGAAGAAACTATTTCTTATCTGCTCCCTCAAAAGGGTGCTGTAAGTGTCCCTGAGCAGTGTAAGGCCATCCCAGCTCGCTTTGCCCAGAAGATGACTGAACTGCCACTGGGAAATGGCTTAGCTACTGGTATTCAGCTAGTTGTTTGGGTGGGGGCGTTAGAGAAGATAACTGGGTGGTTTTATGGTATGCTGGTACGGTGGTTTATCGGGGCCTTCTGTAGGCCCCTTCCCTCCTCCCATTTTCTAGGTGATAGGGGGAGTGTTTCTACTCATTCC
The DNA here is from genome assembly GCF_000690535.1 of Cariama cristata. Lineage (NCBI taxonomy): Eukaryota > Metazoa > Chordata > Aves > Cariamiformes > Cariamidae > Cariama > Cariama cristata. Next base: position 13,722 of record NW_009633994.1, read on the forward strand.
TTCACCATCAACATTTTGCTTGCCCTTCCCAGCACTTGTGTAGCCACAGTTTCTTACTGTAAAGGCTCACCATTGCCTGGTCTCTGCCTACTTATTTTTGGAATGTATCTGAGAAGGGTAATCTTTCATACTTGACAGGAGGGGAGCTCAAATGCAGAAGAACACATCTCTAGTTGCACAGACAACTTTGCAGCTAAGCAGGGAGTTGAATGCGGATTTCCAAGACTAAGGTGACATCCCAATTTACTGGCTACAGCTCTTAAGCCATACTTGGTTAGCAATGAAAGCTTCAGGGATTTCAAACTGAACTGTATGCCATTATTTTTTCACAATATGTGCTATCCTGCAACGGTCTTCTTTCCTCTGCTTCCCCCTGAAATCACAAGACTTTCGTCATTGAGGCCAAGCTTACAGACACCTACTTAATCCAATCTGACTGCTAAAGCCTTGTGCAAAACAACACAGGTAAGAAGGAAAAAAGGAATGCTCAGCTTGCTCTGCAACTTATTTACAACATAGCAGCAGCTAAAGAATACAGTTATGCCACGCATGAAAAAGCAAACCAGGATGTTGTCCCTTGGAAAGCCTCAGAATTAAAAATTAAGGCAGGGCAGGTGAATTGAGAGAAGCATATGTTAAGCACATTTCCTATCTTGCCTTAGTAATCCTGTATTCTGAATGCAGCAGCACACACTGCTTCCAGTCTTTAACTATCCAGTCAAACATGACCATTAAGCATATTCAGGAGAAAAAAAAAGGACGAGAAATATACCACGACACCCTGTAGAAGACACACAGGAAAACCAGAGGGCAAACCCAAGGGCAATCAAACAAGAAATATGCTGCATAAAACACGGTTGACACAACACAGAATTCAGACAGGTGAGAGAACTGCTTTAAGCAAAATCTAAAAGAAAAAAACCCAGCCTTCTTCTCCCATATGCCGTCAGATTTATGGTTTCTGTTCTTGAAATCTAGGGCAGTCAGAATAACCAAATTGTGATACTTCCTTAGGTCTAGCTAGACCAGATGTAATCTAGCTCTCAGATGAAAGATCTGCCAGGGAACAACAAATACACAAAGATGATTGTTAACAAAATCCTTTGCAGGGCAAGTTGACCTGATATGTTACTGTGAAAAGAAACAAAGCAATGGAAACACCAACATAATTTATATTCAGAGAGAATAGTATGCACAAGGATACCACAGGAACTTGGGCTAAGAGTCATACCAATCTTTCTGCCTCTACTTTTGTTCCTAAAGCAGCCTATTTGGCTTTATTTTTGGCACCAATGGCATTATCTTTTGTCCACAAATTACACTTTAGAAGAATTACATATTTTAGGTTTCACTTAGATTTACCTCCGACTAGGAAATTAACTTTTTACAGTCATGCCATCTAGGAGCAGTTTTCAGTTGCATAATATCATTACAAGACTTGTGGTGTTTTTGAAACAGAATGTATCCAATGTAAACACTGACAAAGTAGCGAAAATAGCAGCTTAAAATTTTGTTAAAAGCACATGAACAAGTAAGACAACAATAGACTAGCTAACATTTCACATTCAGACATCTGAAGCTAATTGCCTAAAATAAAGGTTGCATCTGGATGCATAGATATTATCTTTAGAACACTCTTAACCACAGTTTTCATGACTGGTGGGTAGCCTCAGAAAACTCCAGAGGTTATTGTTTCTCTACTACGAAGTAAATAAAAGCTACAGTGACAAAATGAAAACATGGAGATTTCCTGAGGCCTTCTCTCGTATTTTCTCAGCCTCTCTTGGCTGTATTAATCATGTCAGTTAAGACAAATTTCCTATTTCCACCATATCAATCATTTTGAATTACCTGAATAAACTGCAGAGCAGCTAGAGAAAGCTAGGTCAATGTGGATACTTGAGATAAAACAACGTGCTTCCTCAGGGACGACGTGATTTTGGAAAACTGGTGTAAGCCATGCCAAAACTAGAAAGGCGAAATATTAAACACAGATTACCTGGGCACCTACTCTAAAAGCAGCTTCCACTTGAGCTTTAAGGATGTTGCACTTCATATGGTCAGGTACAGATGAAGGTGACACAGGGGCATGAAGAGCCTTTTCAGATACTTTCTTGTCTTCACCCTATATTTAATACAAAAGACAAGCGCAGTGACATATATTAGAAAGATAAGTTGACAAAATGGTCAAAGGTCAAATTTTTACTTGTAACAACTTGATTCAGCAATACTGGATAAAACTTCCATGTTCATACCCTGATAAATACATCTTAGAATAAAAAGGTTTCAAAATATTTAATGACTTGATATTATTTTCAGGACAAGAAAAGCCTCAGGGAAGCCTGAGTAATAGAAGCAAGAAACTGATGTGGAGTGAAGATACATGGAAAAAGTCCAGCCAGGCCCTGGAGTGGTTGCCAAAACCTGTGATCACATTGAGGAAGCAAAACGTTGTCTCAAAATACCCCACAGCAGGCAGAAGAGGGAAAGGTTCACAACACTCAACTACAGTGAACATTGTTTTCTTACATCACCCTGAGAATGTAAAGGGGCTTTGCAAATTTAACCAGAGGGATCTGAAGGGATATCCATATAATTGCAAGCTAAGCAAAATCTGCATCAGAAAGAAAAGAAAAATACAGGGAGTTTAAACATTGCTGCCACTGTTTCCACTTGATGCCAACCCTTTACCTATGCAGCAATCTGGATCAGAAATCTAAAGTCTCAGGACAGCTAGTTTAGTGGCCTGTTCAAACACGACCTAAAGGTTTTGTGCCTTGAACAAACTACATCCAGCAGAAATGCCAGCATGAATAAACTGAAAAGAAAAATATTTTTTTTTTTAAAAAAGGACAATGTAATACTAATGCATAAACAAACAGGGTATGAATGAGACCAGGATTGTAAAGATGAACTCCTAAACAATCAAACTGTAATATCTTATATATTTTTAAAGAGGAATTGGGCAATGGCATAACAGCCATTGCAAACTTTCTTATTCTTCATGGAAATGAGACCTGAATTATAGCCAAGTAACAGCGTAGATTATGCATTCATTTTCCACTCTCATTGCTGCGAAGAGTGAGTGGTCATATACGCCCGGACAGAACAGATATGTAATGCTGCCATTCAAATTTCAGCCAAAACAGGTACAAGGCATCAGTAAACCAGGTCCAGCGCATCCTTGAGGTTCCAGGAAAATATTTCAAGACAGAACTGCTCATTTTTTAGCCACTGAAATTATCATATGATTAGCCCTTTTAACTTGAAATCCTGCCTCCTTTATCCTTCCTCTGCCCTCCCCCACGGCATCCCACTGGCTGAAGGCATCTACAATCTTATTGACTCTTCTCTCAGGTCCATGAACACTCACAGGCAAAAGGGAATATCAAGATTTGGGGGACACTTTCTGCAAATCGAGCAAATCACAAATGCAATTATGTTGCCTGAGGAAACTGTTCTGCAGAGACTGGGAAACTAGACTTCTGCAGAACTCTATTGAGACTGCAAAATATTTCTCATGTGTAAGCAAAGTTGGTCTAGCAGACTTCTGCATCCAAAATGCCACAGCTTCCAGATATTATTTTGAACAACTGTCTGTTAAAGGATTGCTCATCATGAGATTTTTTTCTCTGGCAAATTTCTAATAATTCTTACATGTTTATTTATCAAGCCACATTTACTGTTTTTAGTGGAAGATATTTTTGGACTTTTTATTCTCCCCACTTTCCTCCTAAGGGAAAAAGAAAAGACTTAAAATGAAAAGTGACAGCATCTAGCTGAAGCAATTTATGGAACTGTAGTCATCTATTCAATCTTGAATATAATGGTAGTTCTGGCAAGCATATGAAAAAAACCACAAAATATTTATTTGCCATAGTTGTCTTTTCTGGGTACTCATGGAGCCAAGAATCAGAGATACTCAAAAGGACAAAATTAACTGTAAAGAAAGCACAACTTTTGCTTCACCAATAGTCTTGGTAGCCACAGTGCACTACTACACATTTTAAAAGGGCTGCTATTATTGTCAACTTTTAAGCGTATTGATTTCTAACAGCAGAAAGAACAACACACTAAGCAATGGCATCTCTAAAGGCCATGCAAAATCCCACCTTTGTTTTAACACTGGATACTAATTCAAGATCATTTCAGTCAAGCAAGATTAAGCAACACCTACTTTACTAGCTAAATCGAGACAAACAATGCTTGTTTAGGACACAAGCTTGTTTCCTAACTTGAAGAGTTCCAAAGTCCCATCCATCTGTTATTCAGATAGATATGGATATTTTTCAGTCCTTACATTCTTCCTCCCCTACCCAATTTCCCCACATTGACCAAGCGCAAGACAAAAGCCCTCGGGGCTGCCCTGTAGCTGGGAACCCTCAAAAGGTCTAAAACTCTTGCTATATTCAGGATTATACCAGATGACTCCATGTAATTGAGACTATCACCAGTGCAGGGTCTGATGTGCAAGTCTCACACTGAGATTCTCATAACTTGAGAGGTCCAAACGCTGATGCTTGTTGACCTGGCTGGAAAGGGAAAGCTGCTGCTGCTGGAGGTTGCAGACTTTTTAGAAGCCATTCCTGGGCATTCACTTCTGCTTTAGCCCTTGTTTGGGTCACACTTTACGGGTTTCACCTCCAAGCGAGCAAAATTTGCTTTGCTTGCAGCAAAGCTCCACTAGGAGCAGCAGCACCTTTGGTGACTGATGACACATGAAGAGCAGACATTGCTGCAATCGCTCCTTGGCCTCATCCTGCTCACCAGATACTGAGCCAGCAGCGACGGCCACCACCTCCCCCTGACCCAGTGGAAATGCTGACTGCACACAAACCTCGGATGAGGCTTGGGAGTGCTCAACCTGATCCAGACCTCCCCCAGCTTCTGAACATATGTGAAAGGCTTCTTTGCCAGCCTGCCTTGGCAACGACAGGCTTTTCTGCCACAGTGCAGCGCATCCTGAATCATTACTGAATTCTGCTCTCACACGGCCGATTAGCTGAGACTATTACACATATAGTCTGTGGCACTGAAGATCCAGAATAAAAGTGAACTCAAATCACAGAACAAAGTAGCACTTTCTTACTGCAGACTATTAACACTTTTGTATAAGTTCCTATTGTTCCTTAATGCCAGTAATCTTTACATACAAGCCTGTTCATCCCTCAATTTAACTCCTGAAGTATAATTGTCATCAAGAAGGCAAAAGAAAAAAAAATATTTCAGGACTATACAAAACCATACAGTACCTTCTATGGTTCATTTCACTAGTTTATAAGAAAAATCAAAGATCTAAAACCTGCCTGCATTAGGAATCTCTATATACTATTGCTGCAAGAATGAAAGCTATAATCTGCTTTATTTTGCTGTATAATAAAGAAACCTTACATTTCCAGAATCCTTGCGGTGATGAGTGAAGCACAAAGATAGCAGCTGGCTATTCAAACGTTGTACCATGTTGGCAGTTATTAAAATTTTATTTTCATTTATAAACTAAGAGCATTCTATGTGGAAGTCATTAGAAAACTAAACATGGCATAATATTAATGAAACTTCCAATTTTATAATTTCTTACTATGTAATTCCAAAGAATCTGAGATGCCCCTTTCAAGTGAATGTCTGAGAATCAAACTTGCATTTGAAAGGAATAATCTTCTCGTGTGAAATTGCAACCTAAACTCATCCTGAAAGGTTTAGAAATGAGGAAAAACCCATTAAGTTAAGATACCTGATAACACTCCAATTTTCCATCTCGAGTTCTGCTGGTGCTAAAAACCAGTAACGTGTTCACATCACTTTCACCATTGATGCAGAACTTTATTTTTCCAGAGAAGGAGAACACTGGAGAATTGCATTTAAATGGGTTTGATAGAAGCGGGCTGAACAAGCTTAGATATATACACACCTAAAACTAGATGCCTTTTTTTCTTTTTATAATTGAGGTATTAGGTTTGCTTTTCTCCTCCCAAACATTTACTTTAAATTCAATTACATTTGCTGATACTAGAACGAAAGGCAGATTTGTACACGGTAAGATAATCATGACACTGGCTTTGGTTTGCAAAGCGAACTGAATATTAAGTACATGTATAGAATATAAGAACAGTTGCATGAAACACAGCAATACCACTCCTGTACTTAACATTTCCATTCTCTCTGCTTTAAAAGGTTCATGCTTTGTTCCACATCAAACTGTACCAAGAGCAAGATTCATGATCTTTTGCCTCTCTGAATTTATCAATAGTCTCTTCTTAGCCAAACAATATGTTTAAAACATGTATTTAGCTGGAGACATCTGAAGAATAGAGCTAGTATTTTGTTTAGTTACGCAGGTCTGTTCTTTGTTGCTAGTCGTCACTGCTAGTGGGAGGTAAAATTTTAATGAAGACAACACAGATATATAGGTTCTGAATACACATTAGCCATTTAAAGTCAAACCCTTTGGTTTCCTGGGACTCAACTACATCTGCAAATGTGCATGAAAATCTACAGACTCTTTCGCCCCCTTTCCACCGAGAGATTTACTGATCTTTTTCCCTGTGATAGCGAACACCAATTACAAACAGACACCACAATGGTAAGAGCTGTATGATTATGTGTTATTCTTATTTGAGCCAAAATTTGCAAGCAGAGATTTACCGATCTTTTTCCATGTGATAGCGAACACCAATTACAGACACCACAATGGTAAGAGCTGTATGATTATGTGTTATTCTTATTTGAGCCAAAATTTGCAAGCAGAAGCTGCATCTTTTATTAGAAAAATACATTTGAAAAAAAACCCACCCAAACAAAAAACCCCCTCATTAAGCTGTCGCCAAAATTTGCAAGCAGAAGCTGCATCTTTTATTAGAAAAATACATTTGAAAAAAAACCCACCCAAACAAAAAACCCCCTCATTAAGCTGTCAGATACACAAGACCTTCCTCAGGTCAACTATCAGTTGGTCTAATGAAAGATGTAACTCCCAATAAATCTTGTTATGCTTATATCTTGGAGCAAACCTCTTTAGTTCCTGCTATCAATTTACTTTATAAAATGCTATTGCTCAATATTATTAGATCCTGCCTCCGTCAGTGCCAAGCTTTATGATAGCCTTACTGCGTCATGGTAGCCATGTTTCCTGAGGTATACCCTCTGATCACTGTATCACATAGAATAGTCTCAGATATATCAACAAAGTGAGTTGGTTTTGTGGGTTTTTTTTAAACCACAAATGATCTTTGGAACTGCAGTAGCTTTAGGCTTTGCAGTTATGCACGGGGCAGGGAGTTCGACAGCTTTTTCGCAAGCGGTATCATTTGCAAGCAGTCAGTAGTGTAACTGGGTAGCCCTGTAATATGGTGTGCCATGCTAGCGAAAGGCCATAAGCTTTGAACAGAGTTTGCAAAGCCACTGAGGCTCATCAGGCTCGCTCTGTCTGAACGTTTCCGCCTGCCTGCAGCTTTGTTTTACTAAGTTTAGCTCTAACAGCAATAATTTTATATAGAAAACAGTAGCACAAGCAGTTATTCTTTGTAGAATGAGATATTTATGACTAACACAATGATGCAGTATAAAGCAATACACACAATGATGCAGTATAAAGCAACGCAGGGCTGGTATGTAAACAGAGGCCTTGAGAGGTGGAGACGCAGGAGGTGGTGTAGAGGAGCGCAGGCATGGGGTGATAATGCAAGGGGCACCGGCCGGCCCTGGAGACCCCACGGCTATAAACAGCTCCCCAGACCCCGCGGCTATAAACAGCTCCCGAATGGCCGGTTAAAGAAGCGCAAGACCTGCCGCTGGAGAAAATTGGTTTTAGGGGCAAGGAAGAGAGTGAAGAAATACTATCTAGCATACATATGTAAAAGCCACTGTGTATAATAAATTTGGGTGTAATGTGAAGATGCAGATCAACGAAGAAAGAGCTAGGTGTAAAAGCATGTTTGCAAACATCCAAAAGGACACAAAGTGGATGCTAGAGTGAGGAAGAAGAAACCATGAACATGACTGGCTGCCCAGGGAAGTTGTTAAGTCACCATCCCTGGAGGTATTTAGTGTAGGTGTGGCACTTAGGGACATGGTTTAGTGGTGGACTTGGCAGTGCTATGTTAATGGTTGGACTCGATGGTCTTAAAGGTCTTTTCCAACTTAAACGATTCTATGATCCTATGACCATCGTAACACCCGCTCTGACTCCACCCAAATGCAGTCACCAACTTTAGGACCCAGGGTTGTAGGGGAAGGGTGAGGATAACACCAGAAAAAGGGATAGAAACAATTTGAACTGTATTAGTATTCTTTCTTTTTATGCAATAATGACATCTGGACTGATAATTACTAGACTCCCAAGATTTCAGAAATGCTAACACATTCTTGGCTTTATATTACATATATATACACACACACATACGTGTACACACACGGAGCAAGGGGGGGTGGGAGAACATATTTTTCTAATGAAAGGCTTACAAAAAAGAAAAATCAGAAATACATTCACAGCTACAACACTTAGGCTTGTCTCTCCTGGAGATTAAGGAGTCTGCTAGCACCAAAGGGCATGAACCACATGTTGAAACTGACTTTTATCATTCAGTAGGTGGACAGACACATCTGCCATACTGAACAGCTCTGGAAAGAGATTGGACACATCCATTCGTCATTCCGATGAGACAAAGTTTGCTGTAGCGGACAATCGAATTAAGTAACTGCTGAATCTAATTTACCCAATTTCTTGTTAATTCTCCTATGAGTTGATTATTAAGCCTGACAAATTCCAGCCCCAAAGCACTTTGCTTTAAAAAATAATAATTAGCAACAGGAAGAAAGGGAGTGAAAGCTGGGACTCCACAATAGATATGGAAACCATTGCTTTATTTTCAGAAGTGGAGTAAAAAACCGCTTCAGTGGTTTTGTTTAAGCATAATATTTCAGTGGATACAAAAACTAGGGAATAAAAAGCACTTAATAGAATACAAATCAATGGAGTGGTCCCATTTGGTGCCATCAAAACATTTCATTTTTTTGCCAGAAACTAGACACACTGACCACTCAAAATCTGTTTGCGGCTGGACCGAGTAGCTAGTTAACTACCATAACCAAAGGAGTTTTAAAGGCCACACTCTCAGTGAAAAATGCTTGTCACAGTTCAAGGTTGATCAATCCTGTCTAACCTGCCCTGCTGCCTTTGTGCTGGGTGATGCTCCACAGCATTTCAGCCTAGGGTTAGCCCAATATTTACAGCATGTCCCTCTCTTTCACTGCAGAAGTCATCTGCTGAGACGACTCCAGGCTCCGCTCAAAGCTCAAAGACCTGCGGTTTGTTTGTTTTAGCTTTATGAGCTCTGGGATGTAGGTCAGAAAACGGTGCTTGAAGAAGAAACCACAAGTGAGAGGCCAAAAGAACTTCAGAATGATTTGTTGGTCACAACCCACAGCCCATAACGTGAGAGCTTGATCGCTGAGATGCTTTCCAGTGGTGACTCTGGGCCTGTTTCAAAAGCACGTACAATTTTCAGATGGCTCAAAATGGCAATTTTAATAAATTTTGAGGGACTGGCCTCCTTTGCATTCACATGGTAACTGCTGTTCATGGGATTGCTGCCCAGCTCTTAAACCCAAACCCTCTATGACTGCCAGGAGAGGGTTTTCATTGACAGCTCACGTCTCTAGCCTTGCCTTCTGCTGACCTTCTGCCAGAAACAGCAGCATTTAAGCATTTAGCAGCTCCTGGTGCTCACTGCAAGACTTTTTCATCAGCTAAACTTTGACTGATGGCAATCTCACCACAGCAGACACAGGCTGCATTTACTGTGCAGCTGCATTTATTGTGAAGCACTGACTTGCTATGATGCTGGGTTCTGCTAATTAGTCCTTAAATAAACAATCCACCTCACTGTGGACAAGATTCTAGAGCTATCAGGACACGCCAAAGAAAGCCATTAATTATAGAAGAGCTGAGTTCTCCCTCCATGGATTTTCACAGAAGAGCATGAGGATCAGAGGTCAGGCTTTGCCAGGCAGAAGTTGCAGGGACTCTATTGGGACTACTTTCACAGTATGGTGGAATGCAGGACCAAAGTGTTTTAAGCTTTCATTTAAAGAAAGAAAAAAATACCATAAATCTACTCAGTTTTAGATCACAGGCGTACAATTGAGATCATCTGTTTGGATCTTTTGTGCAACACAGGTCAGACTGGTTTATTCACTTGTGTGCTGTGGTCAACATGGAGAGAGTCCTCTCACGTCTTCACTTTAGCCCTTTATATATGCCAAACTGAGTTGTCAATAAGCTCAATGGTGTTGGACAGTCCTTTAAAGCATGCTTTGGACATTGCACCTAAGTGAATGTTCTCAGCTGGGGTTCAGTTAAGAGTATCAGTAATTACATGTGAACTACGGTGCTCTTCTCACAAAATCTGGGCATTCACTGGATGAATCTGTGAGATGAAGAATTTTCTTTTGGCAAACTATGTCAATGCTTAATTAGCTTTGCCTATAAAAAACTGTACTTATTACCAGTTAGGAGTATTTCTAGAAGAAGAACTTGAGAAATGTCCACAGGAAAAAGATGACTTCTTTTCCATTTCACCCCAGTTTGTCTACTTTATGATTCAACTTTTTACCCCCACGCAAAGCAACCAGTCAGTCAAAATGACAGCTCCTCACAGCTGACAACCAAATAGATTTGGGAAAAAGTCTAAAATATTCCACTTTCGTCTGTTCATTCAGAAGTCTCCAAAAGTCATGACATAGGTCATTGCCTCATGACCACATTCATAAGGCATAAGGACAGCAGTCCTTAGCTGATCTGCACCACCATCCCATGACATGCCCTGAGTATGGTTCTTCAAGCAAATCTTCATGTCGGAAAATCCACTGCATTATAGTGATGTGGTGCAAACCAGAGGTCCAGGTCTCTGTGGTTCTATCCAGACTCAGCTCAAGGCAACCCACAGCGTAGGCACAGTGGATTTTGCCTCACATAGATATAAGGACCCACCGACCTGCTGGCCTCTGATCTCTGGCAGAAACAGTGGGACATGGCTGTTTTGCCACCCCTGCAAAAACTCACTCATAAAACACTCACTAACATCAGACGCCAGGGGGGTTTTAAGGCATGGCATGGACTCGTCATGTAGAAAAACAAGATTTTTTTTTTTTTTTATCACTTAAAGTGTTGGATTTTTTTTACAGCTCTGGGCTGCCTAGATGACTAACTCTTCACAACTAAACTAAAACTACATCATAACATTGTTGCAGCAGCTTCTGAAATTTTAAAAGGCAAAGTTGAAGGAAATGCTCAATCTAAAAACCAAACCCCAGACCCATACGGAGATGGTGAGAGGTGATTAAAAAGCAAGCCAGTTCCAGATGAATGTTGATTTGAATTAGAGGTGAAAAAGCAGCAGCTTTTGAATATGAAGTGACAAAGGGTCTCTCTGGCATATATATGTAAAAAGTACAGATGTATATGTTATACCTTGTTCATGCTGACGTGCAGGGCTGGCCATGGTCCAACTACCTTCACACTCTCCGTTTCTATTTTCTTCAGATGAGAAGTTTCATCATAAAGAAGGGGAAGTCCTGAGCTCAGTTCTAAAAAGATGCCCAAAAGAAAGAAAGAAAGAAAAAAACAGAGTCTGAAGGGAGGCTACAGAAGAACCAAAGAGCAAGACACTCAACTGCATTTGAAGAGACAGCGGTCAGCAAATTCTCTTCCCTGTAAGATCCTCTAAAATGTTTCATAATTATGCCTGTCGGGCCATTTTGCCTTTTTCTATTTAGCAAAGAATTCCTCCCCCTCCTCCTCGCCCATCCCTTCATTTCAGCAGGGCTTTTACCAGCTTTGGGCTAGATACTTCTCTCCTTACCTCCCCCCTCTCCACCCCCCTATATTCTAAAACTCAATTGACACCAGAGGGATTATTTATGCAGCCAAGGTGCCACTCTCAGAACATGTGATGTGTAAAGAGATCAGAGTATAGCTTTTGGCTTCTCTCAGACATCTTTATTTATATGCCAGCCTCTTTAAGACTGTTGTCAGGAATTCGCTGTGCTTTGTCAACAGAGATTTTGAGCAAGCCACCAACACAGAAAGACAATGAGAAATATTTTTTGAGACAGCCCCCAAAGGTCTCTGCCAACATCTTGGGGATGGTGTGGCATATACCTGTATATTTGCAAGTACTCGGAGAAAAACGAGCTTCATCATGTGAAGATTTAACTAATCTCTGCATCCTCCTGTATTCCTTTTTGCCATGGATTCTAGGAAATAACAGTTGGGAACAATCTGGTAATCTCTGCAGTCTGATTCAAAGCCCACTGGAATCAATAAAAACATTGCACTGACTGTAGGTTGGTTTAGATCAGGTTCTTAAACTGTCTTAAGAATATTAAATATTACTCACTCAAGATCTAATTCTACAGCTGTTTAAATATACATTAAGGGCTTTGATGACTAGGGACAAACTGCTAAACCCAGCTTATAGGAATATAAGCAAAAAGCTGGTTTTGGCATTGGTGAAACATTATCAGACCCTGAGGTAATAATGTCCTAGAAGGTGTTACAATATCAGCATTGACCTCCCCTTGCTGGACTCTCATCACAAGTTAGTGATGCCAGAGTTTGGCATTTCTCATGTCACAGTTGCTTCCGTGGATATGAGACTGTGAAACTGCCCAATGATAACAGAGAATAAATTACCACAGCCGTAAGATAAGACATGATGATTTATTTTTTTTTGAAGAAACACAGTCATTCTATTTTCCTGCTGGGAAAGAACATAGAGGGGGAAAAGTGCCTTATTTAAATTATTCAAGTTTGCTATGATTTTAAACTGACTTTTAAGCTGGTTTTTTTGTTTAAAGGGAGAGCTTTGGAAAACAAGTTAGCCAGTTTAGCCTTTTAACTCAACCTTGAAAACAGATTTTAAAAAAAGGCAAAAAATTGAAGTCCTATGAAAGGCATACATTTCCTGGGTCAGCATTAAGTCTTGGCAAAACCAGGCTTTCATTTCAAGAAAGGATCTGGCAGCACTGTGGTTTTTCAAAGCACTGTTTTCAGCCTGAAACTCAGTCTGTGTTACACCATTCTCTGCTCAAGGTTACATAAGGACTTTTGTAGTGAGCAGTTCAGGAATAAAGGATGTCTTTTTTTTAAGCGATAACCTGCAAGCTCAGCCCAGAGTTCAAAAGGCAAGCTGGGTCCCCTCTTCTCCTTCATCATTTTCCATCATAAAAATTCTGCGAGCTACACTGCATACTTATTGACATCTGCTTTCAGTGATAGCCCCAGCTGCTGCCGGTGGATCTGCGTATGTGCACCTGGTAATCCATGCACGACGTTGCCATGCCAATTAGGCTTAGCAAGCGGCTCACCCTCTCTGTGCGGCGGCGGCGCCGTAAGGCTAACTGCTGCCGAATACAGCGGTCCCTGGGACTGGGATTCTGAGAATACACCGGCGGAAGATCTGCTGCATAAAAAGATATGATCTGTGTACGTTGGCTTTGAGGTGAAGGGCAGCATTGCAAATACAATAATCAGGCTGAACGCAGGAAAACAACATCTTCTGCTAAACTGCCTTCATAAACACACGTCAGATTTGTTTTACCGGATTTCACTTCTTCCAGTAATTGAAGTAGACAAATTACTCGGAATGTGAAAAATCAGGCAGGTCTGGCCTGGGTTTGTTTTCTGTAACAAAATGCCAGGCCATGTGTTTTCTGAGAAACATGCACCAGTATTTAAAGGGCACTTTGGCTGGGCATACTAACACGTCGTTTCCCTCTCTCCTGCCCATGTCCTGCAAATTGTGTTGGAATTTTGGCATTTATCAGAGTAGCTGTAAGTGGAGGAAAGGCAGATGCTTTCTCCCTCTCTTGACTCGATGCTGGGTACATATTGGTGGGTCACTCCAGGTTCCACTTCAGATGAATTTAAAACCATCACAGCTCAGAGATGAGCCCAGTCCATAGGAACTGGCATAAGTCACAGAACACCCATGGTCCCTTGGAAAACCACAAGGTAACCGAACTGAAGTGCTGGTGTGCACAGCCTCACAGGGAAGTTTCCACGAGGATAGCATATTCCCCCCATGAGACCTTTTGGTTCTCCAGGCATTTCCACTTGAGGTATTTTGGTCACAAGCACCCTCTTCCCTGAGAGCGTCCCCAGGTTAGGGACCACTTACTTCCTAGAAACACTTTCCCAGCAGTGGCCTCTGCACACAGCCTGGAGTCAGACGTCAGTCCCCTGCATCTCCATGTTACTGACGGAGACCCCTGATAGTGTCTCCTCTCTGCCTGAGTTTTTCTTGTCCCATACACCCTGCCATGCGTGCCATCCCAGATAACCGACTGACAGCCAGCATGCTCCTAACTGTTTCAACACATACACTACGAGCCTCTTCCACAGGCTCTCTACAAGACAGTTTTCTCAGCTGACATAGCCTGAGCAGCATTTTAACAAATCCATTAAAAAACCAAACCAAACCAAGTCCACTGAGCACCAACCTTGAAAAAGCACCCAGACCAGTCACCCCAAACTGCAAATGAGTAACTTTGATTCTGTTCTAATGGAAGTCGTCCTATCCATACCATCACCACTCTAACGGTGTGAATAAGCCAGGTCTAATTATGGACTGGCCTTTCAAGGGAAATGAGCTTTGCACCTCTGGCTCGGTGCATGGATACAGATCAGGTATACGGTTGGACTTGATGGTCTTTGAGGTCTCTTCCAACCATAATGATTCTATGATTCTAGATCTCCTCATGGATGATGGGTTGCTATGGGGCAGCATGACTGCGTTAAGACAGGCCAGCATACGGCATGCACAGCCACCTGAACAGCTCAGCTGGACGCAGCTGGCATGCCCGCACCACAGCCTCCCCTTGGAGCTGCCCCATCCCTTTCTGCTCCCTTAGAGAAACCAGGAATTAGCATTTGGTGCTAATGGCATTAGGCCATGTCAGGAACCAGCACTGATTCCCCTTTCTCTAATTAGTTAGTTAGCATGAACCAGCCTTAAGCAGACAAAATGAAGAGAAAGATAAATCTATCTCCAGGAATAGGTGCTACAGGCATGTCGCGGCTGTTGAAGTCCCCTTCAGAGCATTGCAGCTGCCGTACAGACCAGGCAGGCTGTGCCCCGTGAGGAGTGTGGGGTTTGGGGGAGAGAGCTCACCCTCCCCACGCCTGGGGGCACACAGCCTCCTGGGCCCCACATTTCTTCTCACAGGCAACACTCACTGGGCAGAAAGAGAACTGCTCCTTACGCTTTTCTAAGCTTTTTCTAAGGTTATGTCAGCAATAAGGAGGAGTAGGAAAGCAGTGCGGCCTAAGAGAAGACACAGAGCTGGAATAAACACCCTGTACTGTGTTTTTTTGCTGTTGTTTCTTTAATCACCTTCTGCTCTACAGCGGGGCCTGGCTCAGCAGGGCCCATGGCAGGGCTGTGGGGAGCTGGACACCGGCCCTGCTGCAGCATCACTGGGGCAGAAGCTGAGGCCCGGGGGGGCTGACGTGGGGCCGTGGGCAGGATGGGGGCAGCCCCGAGGAGGGGTACAGAGGCAATAGGGCCTGCAGTGCCCTCAGGGCCTGGACCTCAGCAGCAGCATAGCTGGCTCTGACTGAGTTTCCTGACATGCTTCAACTCTAATTTAGGAAAAAAAAATATGGGCTGGCACACCCCCCAGAAAGGTCACCATCTCCTGCTGTACCAGGCTGACAGCCCTGGCAAGGCTTTCCAGCTCAGCCTTGCCAGCATCCCTCCGCCGCCAGCGCCCAGCTGCTGCTCATGGCAGCCCTGTGACTGGCCGGCCGAGGCCCAGCAGGTGCATGGCCAGGGCGAGCTGCCCAGCAGCCACCCAACAGGATGGTCTGCACTCCCCTCCTGGATGCCACCCGTCGCTGCAGACCACGGCCGAGATGCCGATACCCATCACTGGTGCAGGAGTGCCCAGCGTACCACCCCGGGGCCTCTGCGGTCGCACTGGATGAGGAGAGGCCGTGCTGGCAGTGCACCATGCCAGCCCCACACATTTCCCAGCATGAAGGTACACTAGCATGGAGCGTACAGTCAATGAAAGACAGCACATCTTCTGGAGATTGCTGCTAAGGGAGTAGCTTCATTGAAAGTCCCAGCAAGCAATTTGTATTGCTGCTTAGGATTCCTTCCTTAAATGTCTACAATGCCTTGCATTTTATTTTTTGAGCTTCCCTCCTAAAAACTGTTATCTCCCTCTCCTTGGGAAAGAAAATTAAAGAAAATGTTTCTGAGTTTCTGAAACAAAGTCTGATTAAAGTGCTCGTGCAGGTAGATGCCTGTGCATTACTGCTGAGGTCTACCAGCACCGTCCATTACAAGATCGTGGTTTCAGGAATTTGACAGGTGTCAGATCAACTGCCCAGGCTGCAAGCTTCCATAATGGATGCCTATCTCAGGGTGACTTACAATTATAAAGGCAAAAATTGGGCAAAGGAAGAACTTACCCCCTTGAGGCAAGGAAAATAACAGATCATACCTTGTTTTGCTCATCTTCTGAAATTCTTACACAGCTTCAGCATCTCACACACTGCAGAGTGCAGAGATTAAAGATACGGAGAGCAAAGAGTAGGACTGCTGAATGGCAGGGATGTTTCTCTTCTAGTTCCTGTGTAAACCTACAAACATTTGCCCAAGCTATGTACCCTTATAGAAGCCTGTACATGTTCAGTAGCAGAGACTTACACCCAAAGTCCCCAAGGTTGCATCAGGAACAGACAGGCTTCTCTCCTCTTTGCTTTCTACAAGCCAAGAATTTCTCCACTGAGCAAGTAAGCATACTCTAGTTGTGGTCGGTAAGGCTGAGCAGGAATTCTTTCCATTTCCTAAACTGAGAGCAAGTTGCTGTTTGTCCAGTGCTCCAAAATTTCTGCTGTTTGTGCCCAGACATGAAAGCAAGAGTCAGATCCAGACAATGAGGGCTGAAGGCCAGCTGGGCAGATCAGCAAAAGACAATGGCAGATGCGGGTAGGTTTGTGAAACTATACAAATAAATAGTAACAATGAAAAAATAGCCTGGACCAAGAGGTTAGAGACTCAGTATCTGTGACTAACTGTGTATTTGTTCAGCTATGGAACACCAAGCTAACACCAAATCCCACAACTCTGTAGCAAAGCCAGAAAATTGCAAATCTTGTCTCATTTGCACATACTACAAAGCTAGCAAATAAAAACAGGAAGCATATTCTTCAAGGAGAAAAACTGAAACACGTGTTGTTTTCCTTTCCTTTCCTTTGCCTCCTTGCCAGAGACAAATCTGAAAGCAGCACAGTTACTGAAATGACATTCACTGCAGAGGACTTACTGTTTGGGTTTGGAACTCCAGAAACAATGTCTTTGCTGTCGGGAGCAAGGGCACCGTAATTTGCGTGGTGGTGGTGATGACGGTGGTGGTGGTGGTGCCTTGCGGGCATTTTGGCGGTGTATGGTGCTCCACCATTCTCCTCAATGTTGAACGGATGCAGATCACTGTTGTTCAAGGGATAGCTACAAAATAAATTCAGTTTAAATTAGAGTGGTAAACAGTAGGACAAATTG
Organism: Cariama cristata; assembly: GCF_000690535.1. Classification (NCBI taxonomy): domain Eukaryota; kingdom Metazoa; phylum Chordata; class Aves; order Cariamiformes; family Cariamidae; genus Cariama; species Cariama cristata. The sequence continues at coordinate 31,289 of NW_009633994.1, forward strand.
CACTTTTGGAGAGACAGAGTGCAAACCTTCTTTGGGAAAAAATGTGTAGCTTTTCTGTAAATAAAATTTTTAACGAGGTATATCCCAAATCTTTAGAGTTTTCTGTTAACAGGAGACTCATAAGGTGAGGACAAAGGATGCCTCTGCTTGTTTGGCATGACTTTAATATCAGAATTATTTTTGATTTTACAGATCACACAATCTCTGCTAGACTCTTACGCTGAGTCAAATTCTGACTGACTTATGGAATATGATTCTCAAAAACATAAAAGTTTGTCCTGCAGGAATTTGCAACTTCACCTGGGATAGGAAAGTGGTTAGGCAGCAAACAGTAACTCCTTTAAAGTGAAATTGTCAGAAAAGCAGACTGAGGAACAGGTCCTGAATAACATTAAATTCTTAAGAAAGTTCAGGCCCCCAAATTTATGGTGCAAAATAGCTGTATGAAAAATTTGTGACTTGGGAAAAGATGGAGAAAGATCCCATTGGAAATAAAGGGTTTGACAGGTAACAACATACAAAACAGCACTTGGTCAAAAAGGAACCATACCTGTGCTGGCAAACTAACTGTTGTTTTTTTTTTGCATATGTTTAGTTAGGAGATTAACTGTTGTCAGTCTACAATGTATGGAGAAATGGAGACACGTTGGAATTTTAATTCATCATCTCTAACTCAGAGGAGTCAAATGACACTGTTAATTTTCTTCAGTAGTTCTAACTGATGCTGTTTCAGTTTATGGTTTGAAATGATGATGAATTTCTAGAAATTATATTTTCTCTCCATGTCAGCAACCAAAAAAGACTGAGATAATTCTACATAGATAATGCAAATGACTTGAATGTGCTTTCCTCAGAGGAATGCTTAGAATTTTTATAAGGTTTTAACTTATTCTATAGTATTGCATTAGACAGTAGTTGCAATAAATCAACTCATTAAAAGAAAAGATGGATCCCCTGCCCATTTGAAAAATGCTAAAGAAATTATATCTTCAGCTGCATGGGTTTTCAGTTTGCTTTTATTACTGAGAGCAGCTGAAAACCTGACAATATGGAATAAAGACAAACAGAATAATTAAAGGAACAATGAATAAATTATACCTAGCTACTCGCTGCATATGTTCTCTGCAGATTACTTACCGATTCAAAGCAAAATTAACCAGTCATCTGCAAATACACATGTATGTACCATTTCCAAAGATATGCTGAAGCATCTAACTAGGTACATCATTAATAACCACTGTCTTCTTCGTAACAACTTCTGACAACATGAGGTTTCTGACTGGGTAGTAATTGAATAACACTTTTATGCTCGTTACTTTTTGAAAGCAGGAGGCGGGGAGGGGAATGTTGTGTATATTAATCTTGGCAGGTTCCTGGCACATAGCAACGACTGCCAATAAAAGCACTTCTGATGCCTCATTTGCCTCAAGGAAACAATACAAATAGGTGTCTGATCTACAGGGGACAGCTTTGGTGAGCTCAGATAATCCAGGACTGGTCTGTCTTTTGAAACTGCACTATATCTTCACTCTTATAATCAAATCAAGCAAGTGCCTACCGGGGGAAAATGGTACAGGCTAATGAGATTGCACACTAATTGTAACAGCTCTCCCGCACTTTCCCTTCAAGCGTCTTGGATTGAAGTGACCTTTTTTGACTGAGAGGATCGCTGGTTTTGTTCACACAGTTAAAATCCTTATTGGAAATAAGATCAGTTTGGGGCTGGAGCCTCAGCATATCCTTTTGATTCAATTTTTTTTCCAAGATGCAAAACCCCAGGTGCTTGGGAGTTGCTTTCATTTCACCCGCTGGCAGGCTGGTTTAGTTGATTTTTGACTCGTCTTTTCAAAATGAATGAGATCACACCAAATCCTTACATTGACTACTCATATTGCTATGGGCATGAGGCAGCTTCCATGCTAAAATGAGAATGAGCTGAGCAACTCAATGAGCCAAAACCCCTCTGGCACAAGGTCAAACATGCACCAAATCCTCTAGATGTATTTCTTGACTGTCCAGAGAGGAGTGCTCACACCATGTAAAATGCAGGGAGGCCATTACTTCAAAGAAGTAAAGAGCTAGCCCAGCAAAGCTGATGTTCAGGTATGCACTGAAATCCTTGAGGACACTAAGTCACAAAGTTCCAGTCAGGATGTCAATACCCAGGCAGTGCAACCTGATGTGGAATCCCATGTTCAAACTGCTGCCCCGTTTAAAAGGATGGGGTCATCTGCACTCTTCCAGGGCTGACAGGAACTAACAGATATTGAGGCAAACTCATCTCAGTGGTCAGTCAACTCTTGCACTTCTGGTGGATATGGGCTTGGGCTGAGGCAGACTTTCGCACCCATACCCTCACTGCTAGACCGATGAATTACTGAGCCCTAAACAACAGGGCTACAGGGCTTGCAGCAGCCTCAGCGCCAGTCTACTGGAAGAGCTGACAGTACCCAAACAAAAATATCATGAGTAGTCCAAATCCCTTTTCTGAGTGCTCTCTACTATATAATTTAGAGGCAGGTTGGACATCTTAGTGCAGTTTCTACAAGGTGGCATCATTATTATCATATATCACATGTGTTTTTCACTTATTTTTCTGTTCTTCCACTGTCTTAAATCTAGAAACTTGAGATTTTTCTCCTCAATGCATCTTTTTGCCACTAACTTTTCTCTCTATTGCTTGCTTCTATCTGGCTTACCTGAATAGGTAATGTGTTCATGCATCCTTCCCAACCCATTGATGCAAATAAATCACTACGTTCAGTGAATCAATTTTCTGACCATATCCTAAGCCCTCCAGGTTTTCATACTTGTTCCCCAGACATCAAGTAATGCTCGCAGACTATGTGCATACATGGACACGTACCAGTTTTCATCCTTTCTATTTGTATTTTAGCCCTCCTAGTATGCCAACGTGACACCTTTGTTTTACCTTTTAATAGTCAATTGGCTGTCCTGCAGGTTTCCTCTTTTTCCTCTGCTATTTACCTGCATAGTTTTCTCAACAAGCTCCTTTCTATAGAATCAACTCCTGTTCTTCAAGGAACATGAGGCAGGGCCCTACAGGCGATTATGTAAAGGAAGAAAACATTTATTCCTTCTCTGTCCCTCCCTCAGGCAAAGCACTCCTGAGGATTCAGTTACCGGAGGTTGAACCTTCAAAAAGGCCACTCAAAGTTCAGAAGACATATGGTATTGCCTTTAGACTCAAACTCACATAATTACTTTCTTCTGACCAAAAAGCTGGCATATTGAGGAACAGGGCAAATAACATGTATCTTCTGATTACTTTTTCCATTTTCATAATTTTATTTGCATTACTAGTCCTCTATCCCAATCTTATACTCCTCATCCTTTGCTTTAAAAGCTATTTTCAGTTGACATTCTTACATTTCATGTGCTCCAGCCATCTACTGCCTTACCAAACCATGCCTCTAGTGTGCAAGTCACACATACAACAGTCTTAAGAGATCATGTAAAAATGGGGAACAGAAAGGTATTTGAAAGACTGAATTATCCACCTCTCCCCTCAAAACTGAACTAAGCAGCCCTGTTACTCCAACTGATCGGCTGAACTGAACCTTCAACACCTTCACTAGCAGAGACTCCACGACCTCCCTGTGCAATCGATTTCAGTGTCTCACCAAGCCTACACTTACTCTGTTTATCCTGTCTCCTTTACTGTAATCTAAGCCTGCTATTTCCTCTCCCATCCATCACAGACACAGTGAACGGGTTATTTCTTGCTGCAGAAATCTGTGTTTTTGAAAACGGCTCTTCACATCTCCCTTCAGAGCCTGAAGAGCTCTGAATTCTTCAGTTGCCCCTCACAGGTCACATATTTCCTACGCCTCTGGTATGTCTTGCCAACCCCGTCCGCCCAGCCGACCCCTGCTCTGCGTCCCACATGTGGTGCTCAGAACTGGGCACCCCATTCCAGTTGAGGCCTTGCAAATGCATTACAAAGAGGAAGGGTTGCTTCCCATGTCCTATGGGATCTAGTCCTGCTTACACACTGGAACATGACATTTGCTTTTTCCTAAATAGTCGGGTTGTTGACTCACGTTCAACTTCTGATCCTCAAGAACACCAGAACCTTTCCTAAACTGGCCATGTTTCCACCCCGACAACCTCAGCTGTGAAGCAGGTTACTCCTACCTAACAGTACAAACATACGATCATTCCTCCAGAGCTGCGTCCTAACCTTTCTCATGTGCTAAGATCATAACCCATCCAGGTCTATAACCTCATCCGTAACATCATCCATGACAGGCCTGGTGTGAGAAGACTTCCCATTTTGGCGTAATCTATGAGTGACAAGAGATTTTTAAAAAAAGTAATAGCCTTTCCCTGCCATCTTCCCAGCTGCCATCCTCCTTCTCCTGCAGAACATAACCATGTAGCCCTGCATAAACATCTTTCACTTGTGTCCCAGAGTACACTGTCCATGTCCCCTTCATCCACACTCTTCCTGGAGGCATCTCCCACCTGTCTGATGTTACACTTGGAGAGCAAATGGGTGAGGCTCTCTTCTCTCCCCTCCTTGGGGAGGCTGGTGGGGTAATCACAGAAATTGGATGACTCTGAATTGAGTTTAGACCCTCCCTGCTATAGCTGAACAATGGCTTAAAAAAATCCCAGGCTTCTAGGTCTGGTTGTGATAAATAACCTTCAACAATTACCACATCCACCTCTAGTCTTTGCTTTGAACACTGCTTCTGCACCAAACCACTACAGTATTCTAATATTTAAAAATCCTCAAACTGTAAACAAACACGTCTACAACCCCTCTCAGTCCTTCCCCATCTGCAACTCAGAACAAGCCTGATCGTGATTTGCACGGCTTTCAGCAGCACAAATCCATACTGCAGGCTTTGTGCTCCATGTGTTGGGAAGCTCCTCCAACCACTTCACTCTCCAATAGGAGACATTTCACCCATCACTGTATCATAACAATACCTTCTCCAACATTGAAATGGGCTTTAGATGTGCTCCCAAATGGCAGTCAGTGGAACTGCTGAAGTGTGTGTTAATGTGTATGTGTGTTAATGTGCATGCATGGAGGAAAGACTCTCAGAAGTCTAACAAAATCAGCCATTGTGCGTGAAGCTTCAGTGTGGCAGCTGGAGAGATGAGACTTAACAGTTACGTTAAGCCAGACATTCATTTTTTTGGGCTTAGTCTCTCCCTTTAGGGAAAAAAAACCAAAATCAAACAACTTTGGGTTTATTCCCTGCCCATGCTTCAAAAGAAGTTTAAAAAACCCCCAAACAAACCCAACTGAATTTTTAACCGAACTTGCTTTAATCACGTTTAGAATCTCACACACCCCTTGTGTTGCTAGAGCATGTAAAGTGGCACAAAGAGTCTAGGAATTTTGCATAGTCTGGAAATTTCCCTGTGGAAAGGAATGAAGAGGAAGCAGGGGGACAGGAAGGCAGCGGTGTTCTGTGTGAGTATCAGTTAATGGCCAGAACCACTGGATTGAACCAAAAGACGTTGAGAGGGCCCAGTGTCATACAACGGAACACAGGCCGTGGCAGGAGGACTGCTTATAACACAGAGAGGAAGAAGTTTCATTTCTGCAGCCAAGGACTGGGACATATAAAAGCAATGAGTGTTCCTAAGTAAAGGAGAGTTGGGATCACCGATGTTATTAGTTTTTTTTCCTGCACCATGTAACCAAGACCTCTCTGCTGGCCAGAACTGGCTTCCTAAACTGTGAGAAGTGTAACTAAAGCTGACAGCGCCGTTAACACTCCCGTGCTTTGCCCTGACACCACCAGATGACAGGAGAGCTGGCCCATTTGCTTCCTTTAGGGAAAACCTGGGAAGATGTGATGCAGATTTCTCTCCCTGCTGCCAGGGCTGATCAGCAGGTCCCATCCATTCCTAGGGACACCTCAGCAGGCGGAGCGGGCAGCCAGCTGCCTTCTCCCAGACAGACAAACCAACCTTGGAAGGAAAGAGACAATGGCAACGGGGAAGTCAGTATTCCAAAATGGTGACGGGAGTGGGAAGAATTTCTCCAGTAGGAAATAAAAATATATGCAGCTGCTTCCTGCATTACAAGATGCTGAACTAAGTCTTGATGCAGGAGTAATCCGGAATTCTCCACAAGAAGAATAGAGCCTGCAGCAATGTATGTTCTAATAAAATACCAAGAAACAAATCTTGACTCGACAAAGCCACTGTCCTCATAGATTTCACCTTATCTACATAGAGATCATTAAAAAAATACTGCCTTGCAAAATTACCATGCAACATATGCCCACTGGGGAACTAAACTTGCTTTTCTTCATTTACAAATGGTTGTAATTAATGACGATATCTAATGATATTTAATCACCTGTCAAAAACATTGCCCCAGATGTCCTTGCAGATGAGAAAAACACTGAAAAACAGACAGAAAATTTTCTAAGACAGATGAAACCCTCCCCCAAGTCAGCGCTGCCTTCCCCTTTCAGTCCCAGGCAGACAATGTATGTCTGTCCTTGGGAAACAAAACTACTCGGGGTGGCTAATCCAAGCAAGCTAACTCAGGTTAAAATAAGAGCAAAACCAAGTGAGGAACTTAGGCCTCTGAGACAGCCTGCAGCTGATCTCGGGTTGCTAACCATGCTACAGCCTTTTCCACCACTTAACCCATGCAATAACTTAGGTGCTGAGAGCTAAGGACATCCCTGTCTCTCTCCCCTTTCCTCAGTATCACGTACCTGCCAAAGCATGCGGAGAGAGAAGCAGGCACAGGCCTGAGGCTTAGCTAACAGAGGAGAACATGAGAAACCACGGGATGTGACAGAAGTTGTTGCTGGACCTAACAGGTAAAAGCGTAAGCAGCTAAGAAACATTACAGAGCGTGCCCTGAAGGACTGTCGGATTTCACAGGTAGTTATGGGAAAGCTACATGAGAAATGGCCAAACTTCACAGAGCACCGAAGGGGAGTTTCAGTGACTTTTTTGTGAGAATCATAGAATCATTATGGTTGGAAGAGATCTCAAAGATCATCAAGTCCAACCGTATACCCGATGCCACCATGCCTACTAAACCATGTCTTGAAGTGCGACATCTAAACGTTTTTTGAACATCTCCAGGGACGATGACTCCACCACCTCCCTGGGGAGCCTGTTCCAATGCCTAACAACTCTAACAGTGAAGAAGTTCTTTCTAATGTCGAGCCTGAACCTCCCCTGGCGCAACTTGAGACCATTTCCTCTTGTCCTATCGCTAATTACCGGGGAGAAGAGCCCAACCCCCGCCTCGCTACAACCTCCTTTCAGGTAGTTGTAGAGGGTGATCAGGTCTCCCCTCAGCCTCCTCTTCTCCAGACTAAACACCCCCAGCTCCCTCAGCCATTCCCCATCAGACTTTTTCTCCAGGCCCTTCACCAGCCTTGTTGCTCTTCTCTGGACACGCTCCAGCACCTCAACGTCCTTCTTGTAGTGAGATGCCCAAAACCGAACACAGTATTCAAGGTGCAGCCTAACCTTGCAAGGTCAACACTGCCTAGGAAACCGTATCAGTAATACCACATAAGGTCCAAACTACCTAGGCAGCCTTGGGAAATTTGAGTATGGACTTAGCAAAACTGGGAGCAATGCGGGGAAAAAGCAGAGGTAACCAAGATCAGACAAGGGAAGGGAACAGGAGAATCCATGTGCGTCAGGGAAGAACAAGCATAGGAAAATGGAGAGGAGGGGGAGAAAAGGGACCAGCCACATGGAAGTAAGCTGCTGGTCAGTATGTTTGCCTGGTCAAGCTCTGATCACTGCAGTCTAGGCCATCTTAACTGTAGTCCTATTTTCTGTGGGGGTGCATGCATACAGGATTGAGCTCTCTGTGCTGCCCCATGTTTGTGTGCTGCTGTTTGTGTCTGCAGCTGCTGGTAAAGGCATTGCTCTCCACCTCTTTTGCTCTACATGGCTGGTTGAATGTGTGCTCTCTCTGTATTTGCATCTCTGAAATACATGCTCAGCATCTATGCAGGCTGGGCTTGGAAACCAAGAACTACAGCAGCCTCACATTTACCAGATTAGGAAAGTGAAATTACTTTAGTCTTGAAGCCAATCCACTGGATCTGGCTTCTGTTAACAATATGCTCCCATCTTACAACATCTTCTTTCTGTCTTTATCCCTACAAAGCTGAAATTCCTTGAAAAAAACATGTTTTTAAAGAAATTAATCAAACTGTGGAAGTTTCGTGCTCCTAAATTATTCAGATTCTAAATGTTGCTAATGCCCTACAAAGAAATACATGTTCTTCTAAATTGTCAGTAATTTGCCATAACTTTAAAGTCCAGCATGAACATACCTGACACTACTGCCACACGAATTACTTCAGTTTAGGTTACAGATTTTTGCCCTTTTAACACGTTACCAGTAAAGCCACTGAACAGGTACAGCGTGCAGCAAGTAAAAACTCGTATCAAGGCAGGACAGAATTTTCACTGAGCTGCTCCAAACACAGCATTAACAGGTAAAACTAACACAAGAATCAATCACTCAGCACAAGGGCTTTCTTATTTGCAAATAAGAAAGTTGCAAACTTGCAACCTGTCCTATCTCTGTTTTCACTGCAACACTTGGGCAACTCAACTGAGTTACAGCAAGAAACTGTTTGTTTTATCTTAAAAGCAGTTTTCAGACTTTTTTTTTAAAGTCAGAAATTAAGAATGAGAAAGATACATTAAATACAACAGTGGAATCTAAAAATGAATGATAACAAACGGAGCCCTCTTGGGCTTAAAATTTTGATAAGAAGCAGCATCCAGTTTTACATTCAAGTTCCTTGAAGCCTTGCTTCAAATCAGCCGTGCTGACTGATTCAGTGAGCTCCAGGTGCTGAAAATACAGATGCTGATGCCTCAAAGCTCCCTTGCCTCTTTCATTCCTCTTCTCCGTTCCCACAGTCTCTAGCGGACTTCATTGCTTTTCCTTTTCCAGTTCTTCTCATTGCACATTCCACTGTGAAACTCTGCTTCTCCTAAACCCTCTATCTGAGCTTTTCGTTTCCTTGGTCCATTTTTTTTTCTGAGCTCTTCCTGTCTGACTCCTACACTCCCGCTGATGAGAAAGACACGGCTCAGGGACACCACAATGCTGGCCCTGCTGCCTGCCACCAAGACCTCAAAATTCAGGGGCTTGGCACCTGGAAATGAAATGAAACACAGCTACTTCGGCAGCTGTTTAGCTACTCAGTTCATTGCTACGTCATTACACAATTTAGAGAGCACTGGAGATGTATTAATGTTTTGTATTTCTACTTCTCTAAGGTTCTTAAAATTGCAGGAATTGATAAGGGCAGGTAAACCACTGTGATTATAATTCCAGCACAGATTGTTACAGGTTTAGTGAGGAAAAAATAATTTATAAATAATTAGCTCCTTATCTGCAGTTTAATTGTATTAGATCAGTACTTCCTACTACTAATTAGGTGTGTCTACTTCTTTCACTTTCTTCAGGATGCAGGAAGTAAAATATGTTTTTCATTGCCTCATTTTAAAAAAAAGAATACTGTTTTTTATAATACACCAATACATGACATTGTTAAGCCAGGAACTACAGGTTTTCCAAACTGTTCCCATATGAAACATCTGTTCCTGCGTAATCCAGTACATCTTCATCTTTGATATAATGAGCTCCAGGTTTTGTTATTTGATGGTTTAAAGCTGAAGGTCATACTACTAGTGCTACAAAAAGGGAAAAGGGAAAACCAAGCACATTAAAAACTTAGAAAGTACAAAAAACAATCAAAAGTGGAAATGCAATTGTGGTGGCGATTTGAAAACAGAACCCTAGGGGCATTTCCACTGATTCAACAATAGCCTTAGCTCTACATTTAGCTTATTTTTAAATCGGCAGATTCCTCGGTTCTCAGAAGGTGTGATGACCAAGGGAATCATCATGAATGATTCTTCTGCTAGAGAGAAAATGAACTCGATTTCTTCTGAAAAGATAAACGCAACAGATCATGTAAGATAAAGTGCCACCGAACCAAAAAGAGCAGTCCCACACAGTCAAGAGCATGTCATTATTCCAGAAACACAAAACAAAGAAGTAACATTGAGTCTGAGATATCAGGCTGGTGGAACTTCCCACCTCCACGAATCTGTGTGCCAAGTCTGCCAAGACTCTATCTGGAAAAAAAAAAATTGTGACCTTCAGGAAAGTTGGATGGGAGATACATTATTTTTTTAAAAAAACACCTTTTCCTCCTATTCAAAATTGAAGGTATACTACATGCAGAAATTAAAAGCAACATGCAAGTTACTATAGACCTGCTTGCATTTTCCGTAGCAACCTACCAATACGTGCAGTGCACAGACAGGCTCGACTTGTGAACCTGACAACTAAATTCAGATTAACGCTCGTGAAACCAACTGTTTGAAAATAAGTTGTTTTGCTTTAAAGGACAGTCATGAAACAGTCATTAGTAAATAGCTGAGAGCAGCATTTAGTCTGCAGAAGCTTTACTACTGGAAGCAACTCAGATCAAGGGAGGAACTCCAGCTGGATCAAGCTTTTGTCTGTTTTTTGTGGTGCAGTGGCAACAAGAGCTACAGCACGTAACACGCGGAAAGGACGCGTGTTTGGCCAGTCACTTCAAGATACAACAGTACGTGGAAAACAAGGGAAGCTGAACAAGGTCTTCATCATTAACACACACTGCTTTGCAATGCGCTGCAAGAGGTGTGGTTCGTCTCTTTACACGTTTTTTCTTATCTACTTTGACTAGTACTGTTTTTGTCTAAAAGCTGCATCTTTCTATGAGTCTGTGGCCTGCTGAGAAAGGAGGACTGATTTTCCTGCAAGCCCTTCAACACTGAAACTTGGGAGAATGCCTAAGAGCACTGTGTTTTTATGAAGTATTTGCAGTTTGACTGTAAAGTAGGAAAAAGTATTCTGAAACAGTTCAAAATCTTGATCCTCACATTGTAGCACAAGTTAGGGTGTGGAGGCTTGACCAGCAGAGTGCTAGTTCAAGCTGGCTCTCAAGGAAGATTCACGGCTAGCACAGTCTTAACAAGAGAAGCTAGGGTCCTGGTAGATCAGTCCCTTTTCAAAGCACAACACACACAGTTTGAGATAAAACAGGAACTGTATTTTTTTTTTTTTAATTTATGTCCATTAATACCAGCTGGTCTGTAGCAGCTCTGGCTCAAACAGTCTCGTTAGCTACCATTAGCAATGCTGCAATCACAGCATTCCCCTACAAGTCTGCTTTCCTTGGTTCTCCTTTGCAGAGTAAGAGGAAAACCACTCATCATCAACAGCCTTTCCAGAGATCTGGTGTGTCAGGTTAGACGGATGCGTGTCCAAATTTCTCTCCTTCGAGCTAGGTAGTAGCAGCTGGCCTGCTTGATACACAAACTGGAATGACTTGTGGAAAACCTCCTCTGAAAACAGATGATTGTAGCACTGAACTGTCTTCTTCCTCCCTCTCAGAGGGCTCCCTCTAGTCAACTTCAATATCTGAGAAGCAAGTGATAAACTCAATTTCATTTTTTCCCCCGTCTTAGACGTTCCTCAGCTCATTCTTTGCCAGCAGCTGAAGTTCCATTTTCAAAATCGCTTGCAAGCTCTAACATTCTTTCTCTTGCAGGCTGACAAGACATCTTCTGCAACACTCATCCAGAGGGAAGGAAAACAGACATTTTACATCACAAGGCCATAATATATGCTTTGTTCCCATCCACAATGTGAGAAAGCAATCCTCCTTTTGGTCGATTTGCACATGGGTTCACTGATAAAAGGGTCTGGAAGAACTTGTCAATTCTCTTCCTTAAGTGTGCAAACCCCGACTGCCAGCTTTGGAAATGCATTACAAAACCTGATCCCTTTGTTCACTTTGCCTGTGACTCACAGCAGCTAGAGAGAAATAGCTGAAAATGAAAGTTTAAAGAAAAAGTCCACAGCAAACAATTTACCAGAAGTGCCAACACTTTCAGCACTGTGTTTCAGTATTTTAGTTTTCAGTATTAGTCATTAGTTTGCATGCCAGGGCCTAGCTGGGGCTGAAGAGTGATATATTTCAGCCCAAGTTACAGACATGGTATTGCCAGCTTTTCAACTCCCCCCCCAGCTCCTGGGGGAGAGGACGCAGGATTACAGCGTTATTACAGGGCAGAAGTAATCCCCCTGCAAATCCAAATGCACAAAGTGGTGCAGCAGGCCTGAGCTCTGCTGAGGAAGAACTGGTTTCCAGCTTTATTGAATGCAGGAGGAAGGTATGCAGAGAAATGATGAGAAGATACTCTCAACCAAGATGCATCAAGCAATTCTCCAGTGCGTGGAAGAATGCAGTCGATTACATGCTGGACTTCAGCGTAATTTCTCCGATGCCTAGCACTGTACTCACACACACTGCCTCCCGTTCCCCCCAAGCTGACGCAAGGATAGTGTTTATCACCTGTAATCAGACTACAAAAGAGTTTCTAAGCATATGCTTGACTTGTAAAAAGATTTCAGACTTGCACAATGAATAGACTTCAGAACAGGGTGGAGAAAGTTTGCACACACAGTTCAACAGGCACCCTGAGAACATGCTTCATTTGAATTCTGAAGGTTATATCTCCTTCAGGCAGTTTGCAAGGCTTTTTTTTTTTTTTTTTAAACAACTTCCCTGTATATTTAGAACACATTCAAAACGTGTTGATTTCTCTGTACCCAGAATGACTATATAACATACTCTGATAAAAACTGTGTGGCATTTCCTCATGAGGACCTCTTAGTTAAAATAATTCAACACAATGTCTAAATACCCTCATACCAGGGCTATCAAGTCCCTGGCAGGATATAGTATTGATGTATATTGCCAGAGGTTTCCCAATATATTATTTTTAAACGAAAGATGTTACTACATTTAACAGCTCAGTTAACCAAACATTTTCCACCTTTCTCCTCTCTCCCCTCTCCCCATGTAATTCAGTGTTCACCTGCAGTGTTCTGTGTTGCTTCAAACACAAAATTGTATTCCTAACATCACAAGGTCTGTACTAGTCACTGGTTAAAACCAATACTTTGTAAGTAACAAGTGTGCTAATTTTAGGAAAAAAACCCAATGTGCTTTTAAATGTAAAGCAACTTATTTGTACCACCCTGTTTGGATGGATACTCTCCGTATCCATCTTTGTTCAGGTGACGCAAGCCGCACAGGTCAGTCAGAGCAATGCTGGGGTCAGAGAGGAAACAGGTAGAAAAGCTCCCTCTTCCCAACCACATCCCAGTCCATTTGCTACAAGAAGCCAACTAAGACTAGAGCAAGGAATGACAGCGAAACCGATCTCTTCTTACCTATCTGATCGCCCGGTGACTTTGCTGGTACAGATTTCTGCAGACAGCAAGGAGGATGTGAGATGAAACAGTGAAAGGGGAGTGCAGAGCGCGTGAACTCCTTCTCCAGAGAAGCAGAATGATAAATGCTTCCCCCGAGGGGACACACACAAACTGCAGAACACAGGAGTCCCACAGGTTGTCCTTCACCCGTGTGCAGACCTCCTGCATGAGGCATTTTAACACTTAAGGACCGGATAAGGCCTTCTGCTGTCTTTTCTTGTGATCTGTCAGGAAGATCCCTCGTGCAGTGCACCTTCAGCAATAAACCACACCACAGATAACACCACATGATGAGGAGGAACACTGACAACAAACCACACAGATGCCAAGGAAGTTATACGACAAGAACGATACTGTATTATGAATGCAGGTGTGTGAATCGTGAAACAACAACACTCCACTTTAACGTGAGTATTCAAAAACAAGTCGTCTTCAGAGGGCATTCAGAGCAGCAGCTAAACTAGGCTCTTGTTCCAATGGCTCCAACAGTTTCTCTTTCTTCCTTTCCCAAGTAAAATGCTGCTGAAGCAGAGGAATACCAGCCTTGGGAGACTGAAGCCAGCCTCTGTGATTACCCACCTTAGGCTTACTTTGGCATTTCACATCTTGGTGCACAATTGCTTTATTGTTTTTCCCTCTGTACAGACTGCACTGAAAATGTCAATCCAGCACAGCATTAGTGATTCCAGGGCAAAAAAGGTACAAGCATAAGGTGTACCATATCTATCCACTCTCCCCTAAAATCTTTCAAAAATAAATAATGCATCATAATCAGAACAAGACGATTGAAAATTTTTATTTGTACTTAGCACATACAGGAAAGATCAAAACAAATATTAAAAGATAGCATTTGTAAACAAATATATATTCACAAAAAGTTACACACTATCAAATTTGCTCTGAAAAAATTAATATTTATAGGTGTTTATAAATGTGGATTTATCAAAATCAAGTTAAAAACTACTTCATTTTTAAAATATCCCAAATGAAGATTCATTCATTCCAACAACTTGAGAGACCACAGATGTAAGGCCTAATTAAAACAAATGCATGAGTGAAGATGGCACCATGACTTCCAATTAAGAAAAAAAAAAATCAAAAAAATCAGCAAGTGATCAAAATACCAGCCAAGCCTATTTAAAGACCTAGGTTTGTAAAATATACATTCAACTTCACAAACGTCTAACTTTAAAAAAATAGAGCTATTTCACTGGATCATCCTCATCTTGTAGTGTACCAATTAGGAGCTGTGGTTTCCAATCCACTCAGAGAAAAGTTATCAGTAGGTAGTTTTATGCGATTGTATGGTTCACTTCCATAATCACATTAAAAATAAGAAGACAGCAGCACCCTTTGAGCAAGGATTCATTTTTAACATTCTTGCCTTTATAGCAGCAGGTATGGTTTTGGGGAATGCTATCAATATAATCAGTAAGTCAAAAAAAGGAATATACATACTCCATGAAGTTTATTATAGATTCCCTATACGTGTTTTAAAGTTAGGCAAGCACCTCTATTTTTGCTGCAGAACACAAAAATTAAAAACAAATGACACCCAAACCTATGACTACCTCAGTAGGCTCCCTTTGTTGGTGGTCCACAAGCCATTTTGATTGCCAGTGTGAATTCTGTTTTTTCCTCCCTCCAATCTCCTATTTGCATGTTAACGAAAAAACAAAGTTTCTCAAACTTCATCTATTAATTTGATTCAAAAGAAACAAGGTAACAAAAGTAACTAAGGCACAAATGGCTATTCTTCAACAGCAGGCAGAGGGTCACAGATCTGAAAATATGGTAGAATGTAAATCCCCAGAAATATTTCTGGTCTCGAGGCACTGAAAATTCTCACCAGCTTTCACAAAAGCTTTTTCAAGATTTTTTACAAAGATATGGAAAATACTTTTCCCAAGAATGTCCACAAACACTAAACAAGGATGGGTGTACATACAAAGACACACACTGTATCCACAATACACTTTCAACATACTGCAGACAGACAAGGACCATGGAATGCAATGATCGTCTAAAGATGGCAGGTGAAATGAAGATGGCTGTTTTTCAGAGAGTCGTCATGAGTTTATCTTGATACACCATGCTTTGGACTCCTCCTAAATTCTTCTGGTTCTGTTCCTGGATATATCGTAAAGTGCTGTCCTCTCCACTTGTGGGGGGTTTCCAATATGGCCTGTCATCATGATAGGGTGGCCTGTACCATTTGCACAGTTATTGGTTAGTGAGAGATGGAAGTAAACTTAGGAGTGCTACACAGTAACACGAGTTCATCCAGCAAGTGCTAAGCATGCATATGGTGTGATGGGCAGCTATCAGCAAGGGAAGGAAAAGTTGACAGACCTATCGGTCTGATGCAGAAGCCACTGAAGCAACTGGGAATCTTTTAGCTCATTTCAAAAGGCTTTGAACCGGAGCTCAGTCATTAAAAACACTCTCTGTTTTCAAGTGTTACAAGTGTTGTCCATCAACGCTCCTGAATCCCAGAGGGATGGGTGGGGAGGAGGAGCAGGCTAGAGGAAAACTAAATGCGTACAACAAACAAGTAAAATCAACCATATCATGCAAAAAGTTGAGCTCATGAAAATATATCCTTCATGTCTAAGTAGGAATGAAAATTGCTCTTCTGTAAATACTGCCATTTGTTCAGCACTGGTGCAGTTAATTACACTGAGGCAGCCTGTTACAGTCACATTTTGTTAAGATGAACACCTAGAGTCTATAGTTAGTACAAGTATTTCTCTGTGACTGTGTGGTGAAACTTGCAAAAGTAGGAAGAGGAAAAATACTTATTTCTTCATTACTTATCGCTGCTTAGAGATACTAACTTCAACCACTCCTACAGTGTCTCCTGAATCATTGGGGGGGTGGGGGGAGAGGGGGATAAATAAATAAAAATTCTGAACAGTATGTAGAAAACCACAATATTTAAGATTCCCTTATTACCAAACTGAAGTTGCACTTCCTATGTTTTGATATATTTTTAATGCTAGCAGAAATACAGGCAGGGTTAGATTTTACCTTTTTTTTTGGATATTCTAAAGTTATATAATGACAACTGTTAATTGGAATGAATTTTCTCAGAAGACTGAACATTAAGTTAACTGCAAACAAATAATTTCACTGAGAGGATTTTACTAAGAAGACTGAGACACAATTCCACATATTGTTTCACAAATTATTCAACAAAAACCCCATATACAACATGGACTGCACAGGTAGTTTCATTTCAGTCCTTGGCCCATTCTAGACTTGCATGCCCAGCAGAAAGAATTTCATGCATCTGTGGTTTGACCTCAAGCTCATAGTCAGACAGATTAAACTTTCTCAAATCAAGCTATCCAAGATGTTAAACGTCCCAACTCTTCCCCTTTGACTCCAAGTTAGAATAACCTGAAGCTTCCACTTTAACCACACATTTAAGTGCTTCTACCTGACCGGGACAAAAATCCTGAGCACCTTTTCTACTGAGCTTGCATGACTGAGCTTTTAAGTATGTTTTTTTAGCCTTACAAGGCTAGCTATAAAAAAAGGCATTGTTCATATTTCACTGACCTTAATCTTAGCCCAGGCAGTGGAGGGGCTGAATGGGGAGGTTGTCTACACACATTACAATACAGTATTGTGCTTATTTCAATATCACTCTGCTCCAGGGTGATTTGGCTTTAAAATGTTACAGACTAGCATCACAAGTGAAGAAATCTTTAGAAAAATTTCAGCAAAACCTCAAATGATTTATAAAATCATTAACCTCTCTCAGCAATCGCTCTTTTCTAATGTAAAACTGTACATTTTAAATCATACACAATTAAATGGACAACTAAACCCCAAAAGCAGGAAGAATCTTGTACATGAAGTACAGGCAAAGTTAATTACCCAATTTAAACTCTTCTGTTTCTAGCATAAATTTTCTATCTGCTTTACTGCTGTATGCTAGGAATTCTGAGATGACAATGAGCATGCCTGCTTCTCTGTCTAGTAAGTATTTCTAATAACCTACTTGCCTTTTTCTTGCATTCTCAAACTCGGACCAAATTGTCTTTTAATCCATTTTAAGCTCAGCCTCATTTCCGTAGCCTGCCTACACTAAGAATGAAGTCTACCTAGCCTGATGTAAGAATATAGAGATAAAAATGTTAAGATGAACAGGAATGAAGATTAGGGTATTGATAATTTTCAGTCAAGATAGTAATTATTTGTCTAAAAAACTGAGTAACCTAAAAAAGTTACTTTTTATTAGGATAAAATCGCAGCTGATTTTTACCACGTGTACATGCACAGACACACATCCACCAGCAGGCGTGTGCCTCCACTGTGCGTTCCACCAAGCTGGTTCTAACTTGGACTGAATTTTTTCCAAAATTTCTTTTCACTCAATTTCTCTTATTACTAGATACAAAATAAAAAAGTATGCGAGAAGATACCACAATAGCACATACGGGAATATTTTTGTGAAACAGTTCTCAAAAACTCAATGTTATTATTTCATTAGTTATCTGTAGAGTGCCTGATACATTGTTCCACATGCATGTTATTTTTCCATATACATTTCCACGAAAGATGAATAAAAGTGCTGCAAGACAAGAATTGTTCACTCGTAACTTAACTTCACCCTAAAATTAGTTTCTTCTTTGTTTTAGGAGATTAAATACTAATCAAATTGCAATTAGTTTTATTGAAGCTACTGAGCATCTTCTCATCCAACATACTCCCTACAGAAATACACTAGAGTTGTATTTCAAATTCTGAATTAAAAATCAACCTGAAAAAAAAAATTTCATCAAGGAGATTAAGACATTCCAAAGCAAAACCTAAACAGAAGTTATTTAACACTGCCTCTACATCCAATATTTCTAACTGCTGTTTGGTTTTCATGTGCAGAAAATTGCCCAATCCATCCACCAAAGCTTCATGCCAACAGATTAAGAGAAAGAAAGAAGTAATAATCTTTTTCGCAAAGTGAAGATTGCTTACCTTACATTCACAGGTGTATGTGGATGCCAATGTGGCTGAGCAGGATGTATATTAGGATGATACTGTGCCTGCAAGTGAAAACATTGAACCTGATTAATGAAATCAAAAAAACTCCCTATTAACTTTTTATTTTCCTGAGGCCATGAGGAACATAGTCCCTGTGAGCCCTAGAAACCCCACTGTTTCAGACCTTCTCCCATGCCATTGAGCATATACATGATACCTCTTGGTGATGAGCTTGCTCGTTAGGACACACTCACCGGAAAACGCAAAGAAAATTGCTTTTCTGTTCGACAGACAACCTGGCACATCTAGTGCTTCTCACAGAAAGCACATCAAAAGAATGTCAGCTTTAATCAAAGGTGGAGAGTGAGAAAGGTTATTATTATAATAGCGCTCTTCAGAAGGTCACCTATCTTTGGTGACAGCATTTCTCTCTCATATCCATGAGATCTTGAGGAGAAACAGTGAAACAAAATCACTAGTGAAGCTTTTAATAAAAGCAAGTGTTAAGACTAAGTTCTCATGCATACACTCAGCTTAGATGAAAGCACAGCTTGCTTTCTCAGTAGCGCTGACTGCTAGTATCACAGATGAAAACCAGGTAAGGTTTTTCCCTGAAGTGTATAAAGGAACTTGTTTAAAAAAAAAATCCAACAAACAAACATTTGACCAGCAATGAACTCCTTAAGTGTTGTGATGGGGGAAATAATTGCAACTTTGAATTTGTTGTCAGGGATCATCCAGTGTGAGAGGCTGCTCTAGACAAGAGCTTGCTCACAGGACAGTCTCTTGGGGTCCATATTCACAGTCCCAAAGGCTTTAACCTGTGATTTCACAGAAAGGGAAGGGAAAGAAGGTGGCAAATGGAGTGTATTCAGCTTGCAGAGCATCCAAGAACACAGGGGAAGAAAGACAGAAGTGTCCCTCCACTTTCCCTTTAACTCCCAATGTGAAGTTGTTTATTTCTGAACCACCTCAGAGAATCTCACCGCAGAGTAAGGAAAGGGGAGCAAACCAGCTGTACTAATTATAGAGAACAAAAATATTTACTACTAAATAAGAAAATGACAATATTCTCCTTAACAATTGTTACGCTCTTACCTGGTAGTTATGGACTTCAGGAGTATTTTTAGCACTAAGGGAGAAAAAAAATTAGCTTTTATGTAATCAATACATTTATGTCAAAATTTCCTATCGTTCAGGGTTCTACTCTTCAGGGAAGTATTACAGTGAAGTAAAATTCATATTCTTAAGGACATCGATATTTTATTCAAGATATACACCACAGCAATTAGAGTGCAAGAAAGAGGGGTGCAAAATTTTTTTCTTCATTTTACATTCATGGAACAGGAACAAATAATGCTAGATAAATTAGCATAGTAGCAATGAGCAGAAAGGAAATACGTGTTAATTTAGTCTGATATTTAACTCAAAAAGAAAAAAAAATATGGAAGTACATAAAGTCTCATAGGCAGTCCCCAAGAAGAATCTGGTACTGCATGATGAGAGATGCCAAAGCAATTCACCCCACACCAGAGAATCTGTTTTGACAAATCCTGATGCAGAAATGGTTTTCAAAATCCTTTTTGCCTGACAACATAAATCGAGAAGTAGAGAGAACTTGGACAGTCACTCACCACAGTTGTGCTGCTTTCACGGGATTGTTTGCTTAAAAAGAAAGAAACAAAAAACCTTAGGACAGGTGAAAAAACCTTAAGACGTGGAATATCAGTCATTTTGCACCTATTGTGATTGGGATGTTACACCACAGCTTAAGCAATCCTCATACAGACATACTTGCACAAATGCATCAGAATTGCAAGTGCAGCCCTGTGCTTTCTAGCATTCCTGTGTGAGTACATAAAGTATGAGGCAGACATGAACCTTGCTCTGTTTCTGCAAGAGTCAAAGCCAATCAAAGATGACAGCAGATGAGAGTATTCTTACCAAATGTCACAAAAGGAGGACTTTTGGCAGAGTAAGTTCTGCACAACTAGAACACTACTTTTCTCACCTTGTTGTAGCTATCATGTCAATACCACTGAGTCCCTTGGAAATAAGCTACCCCTCACAGAAATTTTGCATCTTACAGAAACCAGTGTATTCCTGAAGCTGGTAATGGCCTGTGTCTTATTACAGTGAATGATGGTAGCAAAAAAGCCCACCAGTTGGCAATACAGGAAAGCACTGAGCAATCTTGAGCAACAAGGTCTTGGCTTGTGCTTTGGACAGGCTGGAAAGAACAGTGAAGGCGACAGTTGAATAACTGGGATCTATCATTTCTTTTCCTGACAAACAGCATATTTTTCAAGAGCACTGAAAAACTTCTGAGTGATACAGCTGAAAATCCAAGTCTCTGCTAAATGCAGAAAATGGATGACAAACTTAATGAGACACTGTAGAAGTCTCAAAGAGACCGAGCTAGGACAGAATCCAACGCTTGTGGGCTGCAGCTAGGTACAAGTCTTAATGGCCAAGAGATATGTGAAAGACAATAATGTAAAGGGAGTTCTTGCATTAACTTAACACACCATTAAGCCGTTGAGCTCTCTGGAGGGAGACATCTGGGTATGACAGAAGTTCTGCCTATGCACATGGAACTAAACAGAGCATAAGCCACACTTTCTCTCTTCTCCCCCCATGTCACAGACCTAAGTACAGACGCACTGAGACACAAGGTATAACCTGCAGGTCTGACAGATCCTGTTATTGTAAAAATAAAATTAAAATAATCCATTCTTCCACTTACGAAATCATCCACACTTACCATGTAATTGACTCATGTATCACATAACAGTATCTCAAAAATTAAAACCTCTGCATTTCTGTAAAAAACTGACATGTACTAAGGAAGGGGGAGGGGGGCTAGAAAGCACGCATGCTTGCTACCCTTTTCCCCTCATTGTACATGAGAAATAAAAGTGCTCTCATAATACCACAAGGACTTCTCATGGAACTGAGGTTCATATTCTAGGAATGCAAAGGAGTGCAAAGACATCCTAAGGGAATGTCAGCTCACTCTGCTCCATACAGCAACTATACCTCCAGCCTCAAGTAATACAGGATTTAGAGGGGGTTGTCTCGCAGCGCTCCTTCCTAGGTTTTTCTAAAAGGAATAAGAATCTCAGCTTAAGTTTTGAAGGACAAATGACAAAACCACAAGGGAAATCAATTCCTTATCATTCCATTCAAATTCAGCATTTTTCAACTCCCAGAGAAAGCTAGTTAAGGTCAGAGTCTGGATAGGTGAATAACATGCCATTACAGTCAGGAAAGCAGCAACAACTGCATAATGAGACTGCTCGATAACCCTAAACTGTCTGGCTAGGTAAGCAAGTCAGCGAGGCTTTTGGACACTGCTCCAGTCTACATGACAAAAGCACTTCTTCAAAGAAAACGTCACGTGCTTTCCCTCATTGAGTTGGACGCAACTTTTCTTTCCTTTTCAACAAAAGAAACTATAGGTACCTCCTTAGTCACGTGCTTTCCCTCATTGAGTTTGACGCAACTTTTCTTTCCTCTTCAACAAAAGAAACTATAGGTACCTCCTTCTCCATAGATGGGGGATGGAAGAATTAAGTGTAGACAAGAGATTAAAAATGGTAGATCTGAACAACGGACTCTGACTTTGGAGGGAAAAAAAACCCCAAAACATGTACATTCTGAATTTTTAGGTGATCTGACATGTTTTTCTTTTTATACTGTGGTACAGATTTTATGGTGCTAATATAACATTTATATGCAGTAAAAGGACACCTGCACGACCGGTTCAGTGAACAAATGTACAAACACTTACCCTTAAAAGTTGAATGCCTTCGAGAAGGATATCGCTTGCTGGGCCTTCTTTCAAATGTGCTAGTTCTGCGTAATCTTGTCCCATGTGTTGCTTGATACTCTGTCCGCCCACTTCAAATACAGAAATAAACAAAGTTAACTACTGCCTTTTGCTGGATGCTGTACCTGGTCCTTTGTATAAACACAAATAGATTGCTGTTACTTCGCTAAATACCTGAATCTGAAGCGTGATCCCAGCCTTATGAAGTCGGATCTACTAGATTTACTATTTGCTGGGGCTCGCAATCTGAAGAAAGCATGGTGCTCCACTGCACACTTCCACAAATGTTTGCACGTTTTGGCACTGTCTAACCGGAAAACAAATGTGTGCTCTTGCTCTCTGCCCTAAATGCAGAAACAAAAGCTTTGGAAGTTGGCATGCATGATATTAGTTACTGTCCTTGGGAGGAGAAATACAGCCCGGGCCAACAGTGTGCTGAGCCTCCCTTGTGCTCTTACCAGCCTGAACACACACCACACTTTGCTGGATCAGGCCCAAGTAAGGGAAGAAAGTTACCTGTTCATCATCTTCTACAACCACAAGCGTTAGTTTGCTCTTTTTAAAGTCCATTTTTGTGATTTTAGGCCTAAACACAAGAAGCAAAAAGAAAATTAATGGAAAAATGACATTTCGTTATCTAGGACCATCCCCCAAAATGTACGAGGGATTTGCAGTCCTGGAACACTTCAGGAATTGTAATGAAAGTATGATTTAATGGAAATGGGACTATTTTTCAACAAATATTTCACGTTTGAGAGTGATACTTGTAACTAGGCCTATTTACCTTCAGATTTAACCTTGATATTTTAACCTTGTAGATTTTATCTACATTACAAAATATAGTCAAGATCCCATTATGTAAAGGAGAAAGATTTCAGCATTTTAACAGAAAGAAATATAACACAAAAACAGATTACCAAAAGAATAAGCCTATTTTGTTGGCTCCTTCAAAGATCAATATCCCTGTTGGTGTCAGTCCAAGAGCATATTCACAACCATCTCTTCCCTGCAGGCAAGCACAGAATCAGTAATCAATATGCCATTAGTCGGGTAAATCTTACTACAGTAGTATGTCAAAATCCATATGTTTTAAACTAAACAATAAGGTCTGCGTATTTTCTTAACATTACAGAGCAGAATATGCATCTGTATTGGGTGCAAACTGGCAGGTTTTAGCAACAGGAGGCTGCAGGTTGCCCTGCATGGGAGGAGGGTGTGTGCTTCCCCAGATGCCTCTGATGCCGGTTGGAAATGGCCCTGCACCAACCCTGCAGCCAGAGGAGCCCACACCTTGGCTCACCTCTGTTAAGAGCAAGCAGTAGCTGCCAGGGCAAGGAGACACAAAAGGAAAAAATTGAGGGACACGAGAAAAGGCATGTGGAAAGGGACACCGTGGGGGACATGGTTGGAGATGCACTCTTGGGAGGAGCCCTGCAAGAAGGTGGTACCTCTGAGAGACCATGGCCCACGGGGTAACCCACACTACAACAGAGACTGACCCAGACCAGGGCAGGGACCCCACATTAATAAAGTAAAGTATCGCATGGATCTTACCTTAACTACATGCATATCTACACCATACATTTCTAGCCATTTAGCTTTGTTCAAGTAGCACAATTCAGCCTGCGCTGGGCTCTTTCCCCTAAGAACATAAAATTAATTTATACTTTATGGTACAAAATTTTTATTCATTTTAACTGTTTTAAAATTCGTTTCTCTAACCCTTTTCTTTAGGCTTTCAGCCTAAATGACACTTAATAGTATTTCAAGCTTAGCTTACATTTTTACCCTCTTCCCTCCACGTGAAAATGTATCAGAGGAACAAAAATAGAAAAAGGTCTAAAATTGCCAAGAAGGATGAAAGTTCAGGTAAGACAGCATCACCGAAATGTACCATATTTATTAACAAAAGACTGGAAAAAGTTTGCTAGTACTCTGAACACAAAACTTTATGCGTGCGTGTGTGAAAGGAAGAGAGAGAGAAAGAGAGAGAAAACTAATTATCTCCAATATAAACATGAAAAAGATCTGACTGCTTAAAGTGTTAAGAAATCATCTAAAGAAAAACAAGTTAAAAAAATTAAAACTCACCCCACCAACCTTCCCTAAATTACTGCTTGCCATTTCTAGGGAAGCGGAGGGCTCAAAGTCTATTTACAGCACTTCTTAACTGACAAACATAATCACCATTTCAAATCTGTTGAAGGGGTTCTTGCGGACATATTTGACTTTGGAAGAAAAGAAAGCTTCCTGTTGCTAGAGACACCACTCCCACATAGGTACC
>NW_009633994.1:55748-67604 GCF_000690535.1 Cariama cristata
AAAAATGTCAAACTCCATTGCTTCGGTTTGGTTTGGTGCAAACCTGAATTCAGACACGAGTTCCGGTGTGTGCTCTGGGTGCTCACACTCTCCCAGCTCAGCTGCAATCAATCAATTGAAAAGTAAAAAACATAAAGATCATGGGATGACCAGAAACATTTAATTCTATAATCTCCACAAAGACAATGATAGTTTGTAAGTTTCTAACTATGTCGTAGAAGAATGCACTTGTGCCGATGTTGTAAGTTAACACCCACTCCTCCACCCCCCACACACTCAAACCAGGTTTTACGCATTTGCAGGAGCAGTGTAAGGTCATGGCAGAGAATTCTGACACTGAAGAATGTTAGAACTAAACCAGCTTAACTCCCTCCACCCCCCCGCAAACTCAAACCAGGTTTTACAGCAGGAGTCGGACAAACGCATTTGCAGGAGCAGTGTAAGGTTACAGCAGAGAATTCTGACACCGAAGAATGTTAGAACTAAACCAGCTTAACTATAGCAACTTCTCTAGATTTTAAAGCACTTAAAGGAAATAACGTTTCTATTAAAACCAAAAATCAAGGTACTACTGTTTCAGAAGACATTACTCCAAAACTTCCTCTCACTGCAATGAGGTCATACTTTTAACTCCAACACTTCCCATACTATTGCATGCTTTGTTATGTTAACTGTTCATGTCAAAACAGGAAGATAATACCTCGTCTCGAGCAACCAGTGATAGAGCAGTGGTTTGGTTTTTTTTTCTAAAACCACAGTGGTGGTGTAATATTCAGATTAAGTAATTCTGAAGGAAAGAAATACTGAAGCATTAACAGAATTGAGGTGTCACTTTCTACTTATTTGCTTACAGCCTGGTATCTTTTTTTCTAGGAGCAGAATATTTGCAACGTCTACTAAGCTAGGCAGGAGATGCAAGTGCAGAGCATCCCAGTGACTGACACCCTTAACTGTCTTGTCCCTGCGACATTGCATTGCTCCTGGAACCTCTCAGCTACACAAAGAGGTTGCAGTGTCACTGCCTCAGCACTGAGACAAACACCAGCAGCAAATACATTGTTCAGCAATACCATGGGTCACTCGACATCTGACGTGATTCCAAACTAGGCCTTTGTCAGTTGGTGTTTCTTCACTACTACTACTATTACTAGTACCACCCAAAAAACCAACCAAACAAAAAAAGCATAGAGGGAAATGAAATCCCTTGAAGAAAACAGTTTCATTGCTTCAGGGCAGTTCTACACATAACAGTTGCAAAAATTTAACTCACTCTCATCTACAAAAATACATAGCAGGATACATTATAGCATAGGAAGTGATATTCAAAATACAATCTGTTGACTGATACACCTACTAGGTGGTTTTAAGCACTTGAGTTTTGCTCAAACATTTAGCATTCATGAGGATATTAAACAGACTGAGTTCACTGATCTTAATTTCTAACTAACGCCTCACACATTTTTTTTCTCTTCAACAGTAATCTTCCATGATGGGTTACAGCATTCTTATCTGTATGTCTTTTTCTTTAACAGAGACATCTCAGCTCTGCTGTTGTTTCATGTAAGTTGAAAGTCTACTTAACACAGGCGCTGCTAAGAATCACTGGCAGTCCAGTCTCCAGTATCTAAGAGGGAGCCACAACAAACACATTAGCAAGGAGGACTTCGGGGAAACAAAGTAAGAAACTGAAGTTTGATGTGTTGACAACCATCCAGGAAAAACATGAGAGATTTCTCTACTAGTTAACTGAGAGAGAAGGCGGGGAATGAAGGCTGACTGTGCCGTAAAGAGGATGTGTAAGGATGAGAAGAATCATGAGCACGTACAACCAAAGATACACAGAGAAGCTAGGGCAGAAGTATTAGGTAAAAGAAAAATACCACCCTTGTTTCTTAGTATCTGCACTCACTGTTTATTCACTTTCAGGCAAACAAACTATGTCATCATTTTGATCTCTAAGAAATAGATCTTGACAGTAAGAGCCAGTAAGAGTCTCACCAGCTCCCCGCACAGGGTAGAAGGGCAGCGGAAGAAGAGGCAAGTGCGGGCTCCCTACAAGGATGCTCTCACTAGTGGCTTTCCTGGTGGAACTGCGTTCCCTGAATGGCTCAGCAGCACTAATATTTTTCAACACAAGGGCACAGCAGAGGACTCGTCTCTTCATTTGTGGTTTTATGACAAAGTATCATGCTTTGGCATGACCCTTCTCTGGTCTTTTTTTGTTGGTTTCTTTGGTTTTTGGGGAGGAGGTGTTACATCACGCATTTATATACGTTATCAGTGCTCTTTAATAAATAAGTGGGACACACACACACATTTTTAAAAGGAAGTTTCCTAGAAAGTTTTTGAAAACTTCAAAAACATATTTATGTGTAAATATACTGTTGATTCTTTCACACAGAAGGAGAAAAATGTTTGCACTATTCCATGAAGACGTCTTGTGATTAGAACTGAGAACTGGAGATCTGAGAAAAAGTTCTCCTTTTGAATTCAATTAGTAATTTCAAAAGTATATCTGGTTAAATACGAAACCACGCCAAGACTAATCAGGTAGTTAAAAGCTTATTCTAACAGTAACAATTCAAGTTTGATTACAATCTTTCTGTAGATAATCCCTAAGTGAAGCATATGATTATGTATCTGCTTTACAAGTTAGCCCATACTGCAAACTGATGTTATTTGCTACAGAAGTTCCTTCACAGGAGTGGCAATAAACCAACAATTTATGTTTGAAAGATTATTCGCGCAAAACGCCTGCCTTGGAAACCGTTGTTCGAAACAAAGAATTACTGTAACAGAATAACTTCCTTGATAAAGAAAATGTATGAAGTTTAAAGCTGTCCTGTGAAAAGAAAAGGGTTTTCTTTCAGCGGGCTTAGAGTACCAATTCCTAATTAACTATTTATAACTTCTTTACTCTCATGAAAGCCCCACTACAGAACAAGACTGGATTTTACAGAGTAAATGTAACCTTCTGAGGAGGGAATAATAATTTGAGATTTCTTTAAACTCTTCTGGCTTAACTAAATTTCCAATGTCAACAAAACATAAC
Organism: Cariama cristata; assembly: GCF_000690535.1. Classification (NCBI taxonomy): domain Eukaryota; kingdom Metazoa; phylum Chordata; class Aves; order Cariamiformes; family Cariamidae; genus Cariama; species Cariama cristata. The sequence goes on from NW_009633994.1 coordinate 58,801, forward strand.
AAATGTTATATAAAAAAATGCTAATTATAGCATATGTCAGCAGAGATAATAAATTTGTTGCAATAATAAAATCCTTTTGGAGAAACTTGTGATGATGTCAAAATAGCGGAAAACTGAAAAAACGACAGCAGGAAAGTATAAAAGTATGTTCCCAAATAAAATCATTTTGGAGAAACTTATTGTGATGATGTCAAAATAGCGGAAAACTGAAAAAACAACAGCAGGAAAGCATAAAAGTACGTTCCCACAGACAGTGTTAAGAGTTAGTTTTGGTACCTAGTTGAAGACATAAACATGATGGATGGCTATTGTGTTACATTTACACAGTAATCACAGGTGTCAGTTACTACCCAAAATGTTGAGGCATCAAGCTATTAATCTTTGCTTGGTTCTCCTTGCTTAGACCAGGGGTGAGGTTATTGGTGTTTTTATCTGCGAAAACGGAAGCAATGAATCAAATATGGGCTCCAGATTTTCTCCACCTCAAAAAGACAAACGGAGTTTGCCTGCAGCAGTTCTTTGCACACCTAATAATCAGAGCTGTGTCAGACTGGTGCAGAAAAATAACCCATTGCCTTCAGATTTACACCTGTTGCTGTTTGGAACTGAATTTCCAGTTTTGACTGTCAAGTCCATCTAGAATCACTGAGTTATCTCCATTGCTGTATTAAACTAAAAGACTCTGCCTAAGCACTCCATGTGCCATTGTCAACCACCAGCGGAAGAGTATTTTTCATTTTGATTCATTTTGCTGCTGATATGCCTAGAATATCAGGTCCAGTTCATTTCACTTTCCTTTAGAAAAAAAATGAACTTGATTTGAGCTTCGTTACACAAGTTTCCTTCCCATCTGCAAAACAAACTGCCTGAAATGGAATGAATATTCGTGTTTGCAGCAATAAAAAAAAAATACTTTTTCCTACAATAAATTAATGAAAACCTAGTGCCCTAGGATTTTTTAAAAATCTTGTAAGCCTTGCTCCTGACACAGAAGTAATCTTAGTTCTTACCTTTCTATATAATTCTCTCCTCTCCAGTACCTGTCACCCCCTCCCCTCCTGTCCTGTCACCATCTCCTGTGTCAGACAGTGGAGGTCTGCTCTCCCAAGCACTGGTCAGGCAGCAGGGAGCCCATCTGCCACAAAGTCTGTGCTGAAGGGCCATCCGGCTCTTTAGGCTGAAGGGGTAACACTGCAGACACATCACAACTTCTCCCTCAGTGGGAAACTATTTGGGGTCTGTCTTTCCCAGTCAGGCCCTGGTTTCCATGAAACCTTTGTCTATCCATGCCTTTGAGGCTCCTTCCCCTTGGCCAACGTTGGCTACGGTAGTTCAGAAGTTATGAATAGAGGGAAGGCAGGAAAGTCACCTCCCTAAAATTCTTCTCCTCAAGTAAAGAAATGGCATTTATATATGATCAATGAGAAAGCATTGTTAACAAAGAGTGACAAGAAACTAGTAGGTGAGGTTTTTAATACATTAAGAGAAACTGCTTTCAAAAGACTGCATACCTTGAAGACACAGAGCTGCTAGTTCCACAGCAGTTTCATACGGGCATTTCAGTCTTAAAAAGAAAAAAAAAAGCTATAAAAACCATGTCTTTTTTCTCAGTGAATTCCTCTTGCAATAAAGCTAAAAAGTACTCTGATGTAAGAAACGGAAACATTAACTTCCACAAGCTATTAATGATACGAAACATCTACAATGAATTTTTACTTGCATATGATTGTTTCCTAATTTGATACGTTCTAATTAGCACTAAACACATGATACACTCCACCATAAAACAATCTTGAACTAATAGAGACAACATTTAACGGACTAAGAAACCATTTTGGCTTCAATGTTGTATTTTAGAACATATGGTTTTGAGGTTTTTTTTGGTTTTGTAATTAAAAAAAATAAAGCAGGTGTGAATTTATTGGCCAGGGTGAGAACTACGAACACAAAAAATATTTTTGCAGGGTTGACCTGTACGGAAAGTGTTGCACTTCATCTTCTCCTCCTCTATTTTACCTATCATACTGCAAAATATGGCAAGCCCATGTCACATTTTCAAGTCATAAAAATCAGGACAGTCTTTGCTCTCTTTATACATTTCCATCACCTGGTCAATCCAAAGATCTTTACCCATTCTATTTGTCAATAATATAGTCATGATGCACACAAAGTCATACATCTCTGTATTCTAAAGGAAAAATATGCATATGGAACTGTAAATCACATTTATAATCTTTGCAGGAATACCATAAAAAATAAGAATTAAAAGGCTCACACAGTTAAAGTAAAATTTTAAATCACTAAGAGATTAACTATTATAAATACTTTAAATTACAGCTGTAAGAGCGAAGAGGTACTTACTTCCCTGAAAGAATGTCTTGCCGGAGCTGTAATACAAACAGGTACCTGACAAATAAAAATTCAGAAAGTCAAAAGTATATATAATGTCATCTTTCTAGCCCAAATGGCTGGGAAAATATCCCAATTGACTAAGTAGTCACAACATTTTCATTAAATTGCTCTTAAAAAAAAAAAAAAGGACCTTTGGGATCACTCAGATACATCCTGCAACCTTCAAAGTTCCCGCAGCTTTCACTAAAATCAAAAAGAAGAGAACATTTTTCACCTTCTGGCTGTGTTCAGAACACTGTCCAAGGCCTTGTTGTTTAAGGATGTGCCCTATCTGAATGTACACCACAGCAACCTAAATGTTACTGACACTCCAATGTTCTCCTGAACTGAGTCTTGCCCAATTCAAGAAAGAATTGAACTACAGGATCAAAAGACAAAACACAGATAAAGAGATGAAGACTTCAGGGCTACCTTCTCAAACACAAATACAGAACATCAAAAAGTCCCAACCGGGCAAAAGGAAAAGATCAGACTGAATTTTCACTTAAAATAGCAGAAAAGTTCTAAATAAAAGAAACTTGAATTCCATAGAGCCCACACATTTATTTAGGAGGCCAAGCAGGAATTTACAGCCTTCAAACTGCAGTATTGTTTTAACCTGCTGCTAATCTTCAGTTCTAGGCATGCTTCATGTTTCACAGCCGCTCCGAGTTGGGGTTTGAGGCAATCAGAAGTGCCCCAGGTCATGCAAGAGCCCTGTGGAGGACAGGACAGCACAGGCAGGTTCTGCACTGCTCAGGACGCTGTGAAGTGAGGCTGGCAATGATGAGCGACTCAATAGAAGAAAGCAAGAAGCATTACTGACAGTCAACCCAGTAAACGCGAACATAAACCTCTCCTATCTTTACAAAGGATGCTGGAAAGACAAAGTGTTTTTCATCACAGAGGATGTGCTGTGAACATGGTGAAGGATGAGTAGCTGGAATCAGACAGAAAAAGCGAAATTAAAAGGAAGATTGAAAAGACTTCTCAAGATACACTAAAGCAGAATCAGATTTATCCATGTCAGCTCTGTGTCACATCTCTGATTCGCACACTTGGCTAATATCTGACTTGCCAATAAAACCTAGGTTTTTGCATGCATAGATTAAGGGTAGACAAGTATATTTCCTGTTCGTATTGTTCTCCCCTGATGATTCACAATCCTATGAGCTCTTCTAAATTTGCAAGAAAAATCTGGGCAGTGCTTTTATCAGCTGGCCTCTGCAGTGCTGCAGCTCTGCTCTGGTTAGTATGGCTTACCTTGCTCCTTTTCTGCACACAGACTGACAAGCATTGGCATCTCAATTGGTGATATTCCAAATCAGCAAAATACCTTAGAAAAATCTCCACAACACACATGTGCAGACTCATTCTTCTGTTCTTTTTCTAACTGAACTAACTAATCAGGTCCCATGAAAGTGACAGAAGATGTCTTCCAAAATGCACTCGATTTCAACTGTGTTTTTAAATTGGGAAAAGACAGAATGGGTGAAGGGTTTCAACACTTCCCTGTTACCGTGCTAATTATGAGAATGCGATGTTTACAGCTTCACTAGAAACTGGAGTCTACTAGAAAACAGGTCTCCACAAGGAATTGTGAACAGTCCCCCAATCAGGCCAGTTCATGGGTACTGTTAATGATAATTTTTCTTCCTCTTCTTACTCCCATTCCATTTCCACTTGGAATAATTCTGAGTATATAGTTGTCAATCTTCACTTTTTACTCAACATGCTACATGTAAAATATAATCCAGCCAGCATAAAGATTCTTAAAAAGACAGCAACATTCAAAATTACTTTCCCCAACATAAAAGAAAAATGCAACTATTTGTTCACTGTAAAAACAATTTCCAGCTCATTTTCCTTTTCCATCCATAGTTCCACAGTGGTCTTCTGTCAAGCTTATAATTACAAAATAATTATTCATAACACTGAAAATTTAGCTAAAGTGTTTTCCTAATTAAAATAGTCTTTTGAAGAGTCACCTTTCAGCAATAATTAGATCACAAAGCATCAGAGGTTAATACTTTCAGAGGAAATGTCTTATTCGATCACAGCAATGATCACATAGCTCAAAACCTCACATCTCGCAGAGCCTAGGATCATATTCTTCAGAGGATTAAGCAAGAAATCTTGTGGTAGACAGTAATGGAATAATTTGACCACAAGGGAAATGTAATACTTGTCAGACATGCACCCTGATGTATGAAGACATACATCAATTTTCAGAAAATATATATTATTCCTACTAATTTAACTGCATTTTCTCATTAGAGATGCCCAAAAATCATCCAGGTTTTTGGATTCTCTTAAGATCTTATACTCAATTACATAAGTGGCAGGGAGTTCTACATGTTAATTATACATTGTATAAGACTATGCCCTTTTATTGAATTAATACCGCTGCACTAAATTGATAATGGATATTACAGCCTCCATGTCAGTATCATAAGGTGGTGACAATTAGCTCTTTGATCTTGTCTCAGGCAGTGATAAAAAAAATACATGGTCAACACAGCAGATAGGAAAGGAGACAGTAAACATATGCATGGAGGCATAAGTTTAATGTAAACATCACATGCACATGAACTACAACAATCAACAATCTTTAAACAGTTTAGGCTGATTGGGAGTACACCGATTATTGCCAAGCAAATCAGAAGACACAGAAAGTGCCCTATGGTGAGAAACAGAACCAAAAAAAAAAATAAAATACAACAACATGATTACCATACAAAGATGACACAAAGTTGGCAGATACAAAAAATAAGTAAACCCTTTTCCTCCAGCTGCTCCTTTCCCAATTTTCAGAATATCCTCTAGATCCCATCAGGGTGCTACGAACCCAGAAAGGTATAGTCCTCAGGCCAGAAAACAGCCCACCAGATTAAAATAAAGCACCTCCAGGTATTCTAAAGTGACTTTCTACAGTGCAGTCTTTACACCTTTTGCACCACAGAAAACTCGTGGGGAAGTGGAAGCGATTCAACTGTTAACCAGGAACTCAAGCTGTCTATTCTCACAATTCTGTGGCCTTTGTACCATTATTAAATCACCCAAACCTCAGAGCAAGGGGGACAAAGCAGAGCACTGGCATTTTAGCAGGATATGATGGAAAATCCTCTCAGAGGTATGGCAGGTGTTGGTGGTGTAAAGATCGGCTGTCTCCCAGGTGCAGGTCTCCCCATCCAACACTGTCTTTCTTTCGTAACTTTAAAGCACCAGAACACAGCATCTCCTACTGCCCAACACACTTGGGAGAGGCCCATGAATGGTTTTTGGCAGCAAATAAAAAAGATGATGTTTCTCTGACAGTAGGAAAACACCTGAGAAGTCAGACAAAATGACCACTCTTCGTAAGAAAGCTCAAATCATCTGCCTATAGCACCCCCATGTACCTTAGATTTCTTATTTATCCCTCTGCCAGTCACCCAGTTAACAATACATAGTTCCTACCTTGTAAACTCCTCATGAAGGTTGTTCGGTTCTGATGAATAGTACTTAATTCGAAAATGCAATGTGTACGGGGGTCCAACTGTAGATACAGAGATTTTAAATGGGGGAAAAAAGTTTATACTAGTTGCGGTTCTGCTAAGGCAGAACAACAGCCACCACCCCATAACCCAAGAAACCCAAAATGAAGTATGTTTTTCAAATTCTTCAGAGAAGCAAATATTTCATGTTTTTAAATTTAAAAATGCATGCAATAAAAAAAATCAGATTATTACCATACTTTATGATACTCTAATCACTAGATTAAATCAAGCAATAGTCCATTTGGCAAACTCATTTTTCTTCAAAGAGGTGTGCCCCGCAGTACCCTGTGAATGACAGCAAGTTCCATGTATGCTGTCTGCTGCTGGGGGCAGGAGGAGATGGAAGGGAGAAGGTGATGCTTCTTGTTACCAGGCACAAACATAAATCCAAAAAAACCCCCATCCAACAGATCAGCTTTTGATTGATACATGTGAATGAGAAAAGGTAAGATAAATACGGTGAAAAGTGCTGGAGAGGAGTCTGGAAGGTACCCATGAATGCAGAAAGCTAACAAATTCCACGAAGTGCAGTTGGCAAGAATTGTTGTTTTCTAATGCCAGAAGGTGAATGCTAGGTCTGACTTTCTATGTAACACAGATAATAAGATGTAACCCAGCTACCATGAGACTGTGACCAATGCATCCTTTCCCGCCTAAGCCTCATCTTCCAGACCAACAGCCTGCCAATATATTAAGCGCTGGAAAAATTACTCTTTTTCACACCTCTCTAAGGTCTTCTGTAACACCACATCAACACAGTATATACGTGCCTATTCATGATTCATTCTACTAAATGATGTGCAGCCAAAACTCTAATAATTAGAGCTTTGACATTGTCTCCAATGGTATCTCCTAGAAGACAGGTTATAGTGCCCTAAGCTGACAGTTAGGTACCACTGGTGAGGTCTGCATCAGTGAGTTAATATCTCTTACCTGCCCACTGCTGGGAAAAAAAGAGCAGTGAGCAACATCCATCATGAAAGAGGAACTCTTCTCAAAGCACCTCTGAATGCAAGGCAAAGAAAAGTATCCTGTTATGAGACAGACCTTTAAAACAATCATCAAATTGCTTCCCTCTTTGGCATTCCTCAGGGCAGGGCTTGGCCAATTTCTTTTTAAAACAAGCCCTTCACAGATTAAACACAGACAAAACAGTGCAACTAAACTGGTTGAAGGTGTTACAGAATTGTCGATTTTCCACATTGTAAGACAGATCAAGAAATGGAGAAAGCTATCACAGAAAGCACACCTGAAAATCACTTAGTCACTTCAGGCAAAGCAGTCTGTGATATGATGAAAAGGTCAGAGGCAACCACCAAAATCTTACCCATAGCAGCTATCTCTACCATCTATTCTAGCAGACTGACAGCCTCACACCGTGGGGTGAAGGCAAACTCTCCTAAAGGCCTTTGAAGAACTCTACCAGTTACAGAAATCATCTAGATATCTGAATACTTATCAGAAAGAAAGGCAAAGCACCACTAAAGCAATCAAGACCCATCTCTGTGAAGTTGTGCAAGGGGGTCAACAATTTTCTTGCAAAACACTGTATTAATCTCACAGAAGCGGTATTATCAGTTGGCCTACGGCTCCTGCCAACTGCAGTATATTAACAAAACACTTCAGTGCCAGTGCTCTACTGTACCCAAGCCTGCAACAGATTATTAGAGATCCAAGAGCAACTTGCCTGTCTTAGCCAATTTCCACAAAAAGACTCGGTGGCTGAACCCAACCCCTCCACCCAAAACATACCTTTGATGAAACAGCAGGTATGTCTGCTAGCTTTATTTACAGTGTACAAAAAAAGAGTTTAACCATTATGTAACGAAGTATTTTCCATTTACTCTTCGAAAACAAAACCTAGGAAATCTGTTCTGAATCAGAAGCAGTGACAGAAATGGTGATCTGTGTCCAGGCAACCTGACTTCACAGATCAGATTGAAATTACCTGGCAACCTACTCTGCCTCAGACAAACAGCACATGTTGAACGAGGGCTACTGAAGGTTGGTCTATTGCGTATAAGTGCTCTTGCATTTAGACATGATATAGTCAGCCACTTAGCCATTAAATTAATTTATTTCCTTAGAAATATTTATTCAATTAAAGGCCATATTTAAACATTCGCAGTCACATTCAAATACTCTAAGTTCAAATTCTTAAGGAAGTAACAAAATAAACAGGCAGAGACATGGTACTTACTTTTTATTTGCTTCTTAATGAATTTGGAATGATCCAACCAGTGCTAAAAAAAGAAGACCCACATTTAAAAGCAGTTCCATTTCAAGATTTTGTTGACACAATAAACTAATTACAGCAAAATTTAACAGATAAAAATATCTTAAAAGGAAATAGTGCCATATTTATTTGCTAAGTTTCCACACATTTGCAAAAGTGTTTATTTGCACATTTACCAACTTACCTTCTTTCATGGGGGAAAGCTTGCCTTATAAATGCCTCAGTACTGCCAAGGAAGTTTCACTCTGCCAGAGAGGAAACCTCAAAATCCAAACCCACAAAGTAGTGGTGTGTAAGGAAAAGAGGTTTTCGTCCCCAGGTTTAACTGTTGCCTGACTGCCCCTGAGGACAGCAGGCCAAACCCCTGGGTTTCATTCCCCTTTCAGCTCCCCTGTTTGATGGAGACCCTTCAGATCCTGCACTGTCCTGCCTTCCGTTGCTCCAGAGCCACGTTTTTTCAAGACAAGGATGAAGACTTAACCATCACTAAAAGCATTTGGGAAACACTGATGTGTAATCCTTCTCCCCTTTTTCAACTAATGGCAAAAGATCTTGAATAGATGCAGCTATGATGACAAAAAAGTATGCTTCCCAGCAAAATTTATGCACTCTCTCATCAGTGCAAGTTGCATCTGCAG
>NW_009633995.1:0-295 GCF_000690535.1 Cariama cristata
ATATATAATATAATACATAATATAATATAAATAAATATTTTTTATTTATATTATTATTGGGCTGCATAAGGTTACACTGTATCTTTGCATGCAGGCATTTTTCCATACCTCATTTTAGATTATAGACACGCACAGCCAGACTCCAACAAAACACCTGACCACCCCAAAGTGCCTGAAAGCTGATGCAGATTCGTCCTTTTTGGACGCAGCCCATGAAGAGGCTGGAAAGCTGAACACGGTGGTGGGGCTCGGTGAGGACTTGAGGTGCCATCACTCCAAAACCTTCTCCTCCCTC
>NW_009633995.1:387-20114 GCF_000690535.1 Cariama cristata
GCCGGCGGTGGCTGGAAAATCTGAGAAATCCGTACCAAGGGAAGCAGCGAGCCGTGCAAACGCCGTTAGGTATTACAAGCAAGAAGGTGTTTCCTGCCGGTCAGACCTTGCAGAAGAATTGCGTAGCTCCTTTCCAAGCCCCCTCTGGCATTTCTGGCAGGGGAAAGGGGTCTAAATGTGCCGTGCTACCGATCCACCCCTCCTCGCGCTGAAAATAAAACCAGAAGGACCACGGTTAGGGTACAGATGTCCCGCGCAGAAGAGTGGGTGGCTGCTCAGCTCCTGAGAAAGCTGCATTTTCTCTGAAGACCTCAGCTGCACAGAAGTCCAGCTTTCACTTTTTTCAGGCCCTGGGATCTCCAGCCTTTAAATACGGAGATCAATTGTAATTCGGAAGCTGTGCTGGTCAGTCCTGCAGCCCCCTTGGCACAGCTCACAAAGGACCCAAACAATTCGAGTAAATCTGTCATAAATGACTTTTGTTGCACCGAGAGATTCTTTAATCCCCAACAACAGCAAGAACATCCCAGTCGCTTGCAAACAGAAAACAAACCCCATTTTGCTGAGTAAATGGTTTGTTACAAACTGCTCAGCATTTGGCTGCTAATCCAAGCTGCCGGCTCACCCAAGACAGGTTCATCTTCCCTAGTTGTTGCATTTCTTAATAAGAGTTTTGCCTGATTAAAAAAAATTGCAAGACCAGTTAATGATAACCCTGCAGCGTTACTATCCTCTAAACTTTCTGTTATCGGCTCAGGCTGTGTTTAGATGCCCTGAAGAAATAGCACTCCCAGAAAATAACTTAATTCTTGAACTATTTTCTGTGGTTTGGGCGGTGGGGCTGATCAGGGCTGTATTTCTCCACCGCTGCTGTCCGTGTTTCTGTCCTGCAGGCCTCACGCTTGTTCTTCGGCCGGGACAGCAGTGCAACAGCATCTCCGCATACCCCCTCGCTGCGGTGGGGACTGAGCTGAGTGGATTTTACTCCGTCTGGTCCTTCCTGCAACCCCGGGATGCAGAGAGCCCTTCTCATCGGATCGAGGGATTTTTCGCCCTGGTATTAAAGTCCAGTGGCTGTTTCATAATCGGAATTCTTGTGCCGTGCCACCATCTAGTGGTAACTCAACCAGAAACTCTGCATCCAGAGAGGCGAAGCAGCCTGAGCGGGTCGGGTCCTCCATCGCCGGCCTGCTGGGAACCCAAGTGCTGCTCGGGATGGCACCGGTGCAAAGTGCAATGTCTGGTGGGACACTTTGCTGATGAAGCATAAAAATCAGCAGATTAACTATGATGAGGTTTCTCCCACATCTGTCATCCCGCTCTGCTTCTCACTGGAATGAGTTTTTTGGAGGTGCACTCGCACTTGATGCGGTTCTGTGGCTCCGTCGCTTCGGTCCCGGCTGGCCTTTGGAAAGCTGCTAACGAAGGAGGGATTGTGGAAGGGTGGTGGGGAGCGGTGCAGGGGGACCAAAAGAGCATGGGAGAGCGATGCGTGGACACACATCCACGCACACACACGCAGCTCCAGTGGGTTTTCCAGCATTCAGCTCCCAGCAGGGCTCTGCACCATTTTTTGATCCCTGTGAGCAAAGCCAAGTGTTGAGCAGCAGCCCTGGGGTGGGTGGCTGGAAGTCACCCTGCACCCCCCTCCCCATACGAAGGGGCAGTCAGAGTTGCACAGTACTATGGAAGAGCTACGTGCTGCCTGGTGTAATTGAGAATAACCTGAATAACTGCTTTCCTGGCCTAGAATTGCTCCTTGAACTGCTTGCTTTTTTTTTTTAGAGACCGCTCAGCAGAGCCAACCGTGGGACTCCTTGACGGTTTGCTCATTTCTGCACCACCAAGGTGTAAGTCCTTCTCCCAAGACAGAAATATTTGCCCAGAGAGGCTCTGGTTTACCAGCACAGGCTCCTTGCTCTGCCCAAGCCACCTCTTACTGATGTTAGCATTGCAAGCAGATTCGGGGCGGTGGTCTGCTGGGAAGCTCCAGCCCTTGCCCATTCCTCCTTGTTGAACCTGCTGCTCTCCAGGTAATCCTGCAGCGCCTGCCGGCACACGAGCAAGGGGAGCGTATGCACATACCATGAATGAATACATGCCCTGTTTCAAAAAGCTGAGCCCCCTGATAATGCCCAGCACCAGCCCTCTTAGTCTCAGCAGTGCACGGACCAGTTTTATTTCTTCCGAGGCCAGAGCAGTGGTTCCCATGAAGGCAGTGGGGTCTCCCCTCAGCACCTCTTCAGGATGGAGTCCTCAGGCACAGAAGAGAAAGGCTGCAAACGTTGAGACCCGTTTGGCAGTCCAATGCACGCAGCAAGCCATAAGCTTGCTGCTGATGTATCACACATGGTGGGTTTGCTTCGGTGGGGATGTGCGGAGCCAGGCATGGCTTCATATACAGGAACAGGCAAAACACCCGTATTTGGTGTTTGTGGATGCTGCGGGAGTAGGACACTGTATGGACACCATCTATGTGAATGAGACAGAGCATTCTGCCTTCAGTTTCTCTCTTTCAGGGTAACATTTCCTTTCCTTCCACCGCCAGAGAGCTTCTGCTTTAATGCACACACTGCATTGAGCTGGGTAAACGAAGCCCAGCTAGAGCTGTATTCAGTGGTGGTTCACCTGCTGGGATCCTGCTCCCCTGCAGCCTTCCTGGAAGGAAGTCGTCGTCTGCAATGAGACCCGAGCTGGGCCACTCGATTTTGGAGGCATGAGCATAACGCCTTCAACTGGATGAGGCTCCTGGAGCAAATACTCACGGGGCTGTTCCCAAAGCACCACTTCCCAGCCTCATCCAGCCCCACTGCAGGTACCTGCTTCCATCTTCAAATACGCTGGGAGAAAGCGGTGTTAAGCTGTCATGGGCTTTCCAAAGCAGTGATGGTTCCCCAGCAGGACCCAGGGGACGATCACAATATTGCCCCTTAGAGATGAGGCAGATTTTTAAGTTAAAAAAATTCTGCTGCTTCCCTTTGCATTTGGCATCATCCCACACCAGGGAAACGCTGCTCGGGAGCTTTGACACTGGGAGGGGCCGTGTGTATGCGTATGTCTGTCTGGGCTCCCACACGGGCACCTGTTATTGCCCAAATCTGAAGAACAGATGCAAAGGGGCTAACAAGCTGCTGTAGGTCAGGAGAGGACGAGATGGCCTCCTGTAATTGTCATCTTTAGGCATTTCAGACAGAGAGAGGAAGACTCGGGGCTGGGGAAGGAGGAGTGTTGGATGTGTTTGACCCCACTGTGGGTGTTTCTCGTGTCTGGGGTATAGACATGAGAACCTTTCCCATGGACACTCTAAAAATCTCAAAATCTTTGGGTTGGAAAAGCAAAAGTCAACTAAATATAACCCTTGTCACAGCTGTAAACCAGATACTATATGAATTGTCACAGTAAATGAAACCCAAGTTTTGGCTGGTCTGCTGTTTTAGCAGGGCTTTTAAGTAAGTAAATGTCTTTTTTCATATTGAAAATGCTGAGGTGGTTCATTACCTGATTAACAAACATGTTGGACTCGAATGCACTGCACGGTGCTAACTGAATAATCAAGGCAAGTGGGAATCTTTCAAATCCTCAAGCAACAAACTTCAATTAGATGGGAGAGATTCAATTATGCTTTAAAGGGACCCTGGCTATGAGCGCGCAGGATACGGTAGGAAAATGTATGCAAAAAAAATCATGGAAAGGAGCAATTATTTTATCAATAGGACGTGCAAAGTGAAATTTGCTCATCAGTCCTGAATAGAAGCTGAAATAACGGAGCCTTTTAAGGAGACAACACATGGATCAGGATGGATTTCAGCCAAATGTAAAGGCTGAGAGCCTCAAGCAGGTTTAAGTGAGTTTGACTGATTTCTGTGCAGTTATCAACTGAGATTTTGGTCCAGTGACTTCATGATATTTGGCCTTGGATAACACATGTTATAACAAGGACGCAGGACCTTGGCAGCAAGTGTATCCCAATCCCACTTCATTAAGATAAAGTTTTAGAAATTGAATTGGTTTTGAGTCTGAAGAGGCTGGTTCTTCCTCCCCAGCATCTCTGCATCACATTACTTCACTGAAAAAAGCACAGGGAAAAGTCAAACACTTTGCAAAAGAACACAGACATTTGAATTTAATAAATTATAAAATTAAAGATTCTAATTTGTATATACATTTTTAATATACAAGAAATGGCTATTTATTGCAATTTCTGTTAAGGCATATGTAAGTGAATGGAAGTTGCATATAGATATTCAGATGAACATAGCTAATACTGTGCATTGTAGGTGAGTAAATAAGACATTAAATGCATTACGTAATAAAATAAAACATAAAACCCTTTGAGTACTGGTAAAGCACCATTTCTAGAATTCTCAAAATATCTGAAAGCATTCTATGGAGATGTTGTGAGACTCTAAATATTGAATGGATATATGAACATAAAAAGTGATGCATTCGTAATAGATTACAGAATTTTTTAAAGGAATGTTGGTGAAAAAAATGGCAGTAGATTGGAGCCAAAGGAACCAGAATTGGTTTGGGATCTTTTGGTTTTTCATGAGGCGCTGTCACTTGGATTTTAAATTTGGACCAACAGAAAAATGACAATTTAGAAAGCTGTGTACTTGCATGGTGAGATCACAAAATGCACTGCTTAACGGGAGCACCTTGCTTTAGCTCTCAGATCTCTGAGATGGTCTCTGCGGGAGTACATTTACTTACAAATCTGCTTTAGTTTCTGGGGATTGCGTTACATTACAATACCACACTCTGCTCATTATGTCTCAAAATTCAGTACCTGGGCAACAGCAAAACCGTACAGAAGACACACTACGATGATGCTCTTACCCAATTACAGCATTGTAGAAAAGAGGAAACATTGTCAATCTTCAACCAACGAAAAAAATGACCAAAATTTCTACTGTATGACATGGAATGAAGATCAGCTGAGAGCAAAACCCCACCTATTGCCTTGGGCTGCTTTTTCTCTATCAATAGAGTTCTATTCTGTGTTTTCCAGTAGAAGTGAGGTACATGTTCTTCAGAAATGACCACCATGGGGAACTGCTCAAAAAAACACCTTCTGAAAAACTCATGCTGGCTTGAAATGAAGGCATCTTTCCTGGTCTGAAGAGACTTTTTTTCCCCCTCATACAGCAAGACTGTAAAGAGAAGGCAGCTGGTGGTCCTGCTCCATAAGGAGATGGACAAGTTTGTGTCCATCACCATCTCACCGTCTTGAGCAATCTGGACTGAAATATCATTTCAGTGTCCCCCAAATAACAACTAGAGAAATATTTAGTAGAATTAAAACCAGCAAGAAATAAATCAAATTAAAATCTTCCAAAATCTAAGAGACTGAGAAGGGAGCAAGCCCTTCCTAAATGCTGACGCCACTAGGCATTGCATCGAGTCCCTAATGAACACCAGACCTAGCGTAGCACCACACCAGCCTTCTGGGAGGCTGCTCCTGCTCCAAGACGCAGCAGAAGTTTCCACCTTAACCAAAAGGTGGAAAAAACCATTTGGAAAAAAACTTTTTTTTTTCCAAAAAATATTTTTGGTTTGATTGCAAACTGACTCACTCTAGAGCAAGAAAAAAAATGGTTAAGTTCCTGAACTTTGAACCAGCTTTGCAAGTTCAGCCAGGGCATCCATGCCATGCGTGAGCGAGCGAACCCCTGCGAATTGACCTTGCCCAGGCTACAACAGTCCTGGCCGCTTGAAATGCTGAGCACAGAACCGTCCAGTCCTTTCTAAACATTTGGTCACCACCCCGGAACAGGCCTTTCCTTGTCCTCTTTGCAGAGAGGTCACTTGAAGTTGCACCCAATAAATTCCTGCCCCACTTGCTATTGGGACACAACTTGGAAGTCCTTTGGACAGAAGAGGCTATTTGTGAGACAGCATTTGAGCTGTGGGCACTTCCTCCCGTGGCATTTCTTCACGTTGCCTGGTTGACCAAATCTATTGCAGAAGCTAAGGAAGAACAGAAGCTATTGGATGGGTTATCTCAGGCTCCTCGAGGTCAGAGAGATGAGTCTCCACAAAGTCCCAGAGAATAAGACCGGTACCATCCAGGCAGCAAACTTCTACCTCCCCATCTGTGTAACTTCAAGCCCCAACCCCTCTCTACCCTTGGGTTTGTGAGAGTTTTTCTTAAGTTTATCATATGCTTGGATGTGCTTCTAGGCTATGAAAAAGCTGGGGCTTGTGGTTTATTTTGATTGTCCACAGAGCTAAAAGCAGGATAATAACTTCAAGGGGAAAAGATGAGTTTTACACTACCCACATCTCTGTAAAGGAAGTGTGGAAGGCAAGAATGGCAATGGCAGAGCAGCTGGAATGATGATGATTTAGACACGTCTTCCTTGCTTATAAATAGTATGGTGGTGTTTTTTTTCCTTCAGTGCTCATTACTACATTGCTCTGTTTTGCACAGACATGACCTGACCCTACCCTGTTACTAAAACTTGTCCTGTCTGTAGGTAACCACAAATCCCTTGGCACAAGGCTCCTGGGGCCAGCACCACGCTTGCCCATGCATCGTGGCTCTGTAACAGCATGGAGCAGGGCTGGGGCGAGTGAAGGCTACCACGTGGGCAACTAAAGATAAGCAACCTCAACTGCAGGAAAACGCTTACTGTGTCACAAGGTAAAGTCTGAGGGGAGACTCCTGCCGCTGCCTCAGCCAACTGCTGCTCAATGCTGCCAAACTGTGGAGCTTTAGTTTTACTTTTCAAAAACCAGAACAGATTCATTTGTTGCTCACGCTAGCTGCTGCTTTCCCATCTGCAGCCACATCTGCTTGGCCCAGGAGATGCTTCCTAGTGCTCTGGACTTTTACCAGGCCCGTTGTGCTTCCCGGTCTTCATGGTCTTCAGTGTAACTCCCATCCCTGTACTATCATCTGAGCTGCTTCTAAACACTCACCCAAGTGTATCACCCCAGTCCTCTGTAAGAAGGGATGCTTGATGCCATCACACCAGCTGAAAACATTCCTTCTCTGCTTTGACTAGTGTTTCCACAAAGTATTTTTCTTAAACCAGGTCTTGTCCTTCAAAGACTTCAGTTCCTGCAGGCTCTCACCTCCTTTCCAGCAGATCTGGCTTGTTGAAGAGGAGACTGGGCAGCTCATTCAGCGGTGGTGGTTGAGGGCAGAAGGCAGGGTGGCAGGAAGCCACATGCAGTTCACCTTGCAATACTTCTGAAGCTCTTTGCCAGCACCTGGGTCACAGAAGAGCTTACATGTTGCTGGAAACTCAGCACAATCCCAATAATTATGTGACTGTATATATAGGCTCATTACTGGCGCTGCTTCAGACTAAGACCAGCTCAGGCTGGAGGATAAGATTTTATTCTCAGACTGGAAAATCTGAACTAGGAGCTGTCAGACCTACCCACAGAGGTAAAAGGAGGATTTCAGGGAAGCCCTGGGCTCTGCGGGAGGTTTACCAGCAAAGAGGAAACAAATGGAAGACTCCAAGCCAGGAGACGGAAGAAAAACTGCAGGAACAAGTCCATGTTCCCTGTCTCGGCGGTGTTAGAGCCAAGCTGAATTCATCTTCTGATCTCCAGTGAGGAATTCAAAAAGACCTATGAAAGCCATGCTGACCCTGAGGGGAAAGGAAGTACTCAAAGGGTTGTCAGGTTACGCATCTTAAAGTTTCTAGCAGACCTGATACTGTGAGTACACGTGTGTGGGTGCGTACGTGCGTGTATATGTAACGGGCACAGCAAACAATTGTTCACTTCTTTCTGCACCAATAAAGCTGTCCTAAGGAAAGGAAGATAATACAGAATTACTTCCTCCAAAATAAACTTGTCCTATGGGAGAAAAACCAATGTTTTCTTAACAAAGCACCAAAGAAAAGGCAACAAGAATCCAGTCATCTTTAAGTTAAACAGTATGTGGGTAGAAAAAAACCCCAGACCAATAAAAAAAAGCACCAACCAACAAAGATCACTGAGGCTGTTGCATTACAGGAATTTAAAGACTATCAAAAATACGGATAACTGTAAACAGAAAGACTAGGATGTTATCAGTCCGAGTTGGCCGGATCTACCCTACTAAATGTCTTGCATGTGTTCAAAAGTTTAGGAGAATCCTTTGAAATTGTTTATGGAAATATGTAAACTACTGTTTGCCAGTTTTTATTTTACACATAAATATATGGCTACAGAATTTTCTATATATTTTCTTATGCAGTCCTGGCTAAGAAAGCTATGTAAGCACATGCCAAGCTGTAACCACAGGAGCAGCTCTGCCAAAGCCAGATGAACTTAGTCTGGCATGTCCTTAAGTACCTTCCTGAACCAGGGGCTGAGTTAGTGCCCAGGTTTATGCAATGCACAGAAGCATCACAGGATTGCTGACCACCTGCTTGTCAGTGTTAAAGGGATTTATTATGTCTTGGGACTGTTTTCCTCCATCCTAAGTGTAACTCCCATTACTATTCCCAAGCAATTTTACACAGGCATAGAAGACTTAAAAGAGCCCATAAACAAGAAACCTGCTAACCTGGCCTAGGTATTACGGTTTGTTTGGATTCAGTGAAATGCTGTAATGATATTGCACTAATACTCTACCATACCCTGTAAACCTAGCCGTCAAAGTGTTCAGATTAGCACTTATGAAACAATCTGTCATTTCCATTTATAGTAGGCTTTAGAATTTGGCATCTCTGCCATAGCACCACTTTGATTTTTCCCCATTTTTAGTCTCTATGACATGGGCAATACTAGGATGTTGGTAACATCTCTATAAGAGAAAAACGTTTTTTGTGCCATATTTCCATTTTAGTTTGTTTTTCTAAGAGTCTCTCTTTTCCTTTTCTCAGCAATCAGCTCCTGAATTCTTTGATTCCTTGTCCTTTCATAAGGTATCCTCCTCCGTGTAATGATGTTGTGCTGCGGTACTTCATTATCCAGCCCATCGATTTTATAGGGAACATCCACGGCATTGATTTCTGGGTGCTCCTCAGTTGCATTGGAAAGAGGTGCATGTGTTTTGGGAACGGGAGGAGGGCTGGTGGTGGTAGACTGTGTGGTGGGCACTCCCGTGGGAGGGCTGAGGGTTGTCAGGAGCTCCTCCTCAATGACATTGTTCTTATTTACGTTAGAATCGGTTACATTGCCTTCCTCTGTTATGTTGCTGTACATATTACAGGACTTGCAACACAGCTTATTGTAACCAGGAATCGAGCAGTAACGCGAGAGAACCTCCATGCGACAAAACATTGACTTGTCTCCTTGACAATGATCTTCTGAAAGAGAAAAAGGGAACAGATAAATAAAGAGCATCTTCACGTTAATCAGAAAAAGAAACACAGCTGAAGCTTTGGCAGTGGGCAGAGGGTTTGGTATTTAAAGTGGGATGGGAAACTGGCAAATGAGCCTTCTACAAGCAGAAGCAGGCTTAATATTAAACCTAAAACTCAACTCACTTCAAGGGATGCAAAAGCTGATCTGAACTGTTTGTACCAGCCCCATCCACGCTATAGACTGTAACACTCCATTTTTTGGCTTTGCATTTCCGAAGTGCTACCCTGAAGACCGTGCACCCACGATGAACTGTGTTCCTGCCTTGGCTTAGAGTTCAAAACACACCAATAGTGCTGTGTTGTTGCTAAAGCTACATTAAACCCCAGAAAGTCATCAAGGTTTATAATTGAGTAATCTTCCCCCGTCGCTTCGCTCCTTTTAATGCTTTTCTGCAACCTAATGGTGAATAACCGTGGTCAGGGGTAATTTATATTTATCTGGACTACCTCAGGAAAGTCAAGTCTTACTTCGATGTGTACCATGTAACTCTCAGAATGAATCCATCTCCCATTGGAGTGATATTTTTGCCAGGTACCTCTATTCTGAAAACAGCAGCATTGCCTAAGTATGTCCCTCGCTCGAGAGAAAAGTGGTGCGTTTAGCATAAGGCTTTTCGCCTCCTCCTAGAAGGGAGCTGATATTTTCAGAACAACAAACGCCAGTACGATGGAGCCAAGTCAGTCCATTAATGACTGGAAGACTCTGTAACAAATCCCAATTTTTGTGTCACTGACTGGAAAACTATAATAAAAGAGAAAGAACGATAATCAATAGGTTTTAAGCTGTCAATGGCTGTTATGACAATCTGTAGTATAATAGAGGCGTTATCCTGGTGGCAAAATGTAGGCTAAGGCCTTAAAGGTGAAGTGGTCAAACGGTATTCCTGTCTGAGAAACATAAACAGAAGCCTACTCAGAGATTACTCAAGCCCTTGTGATTTCTGCTTGGAGGAGGTAGAGGACCCTATGAATGGGTGGCAGATGGACAGTGAGGCTCCTTGGAGAGAAAGCTACCTGTCCTCTGTCCTACACACATGCTCTACAGCTCCTGGGCCTCCAGGCTGAAGTGATGGAGCCAGGAACTATCGGGAACTGCAGTGAAGGAAAAATCCCAACACACAGCCCATACTGAAAGAAAGAGGAATCAGAGGGCTTGGAGAAGAGGAGAGGGCTGAGGGGAAAGGCAGACTGACCAACATTTGGCATAATCAGTACCAAAATATTTTCTCTGTGACCAGAGTGCTGAGACAGAGATGAAATCACTTCTGCCTCTCTCCCTGCTCTTACTACATTTCCACCTACTCTTACAGTAAAGGATGAGTAACTCCAATTACTCGCCTTTATTTAGAGCGTACCCGATGGCAGGCCGCGTGCTCAAGTCAGCGTGTTACTGGAGCTCGTATTTCACCATCCTCCTACAAACCCTGACTTACCCTGTCAGCAACCTGACAGCAAAGTAGAGAACCAGAGCAGATTCAGAGATACCAAGTGAACTCAGAAAGTGTAAGTGCCGCTTCTTCACTCATCCTCAGTTACCAAAATAGGGCATTATAGGTGTTTAATTGGCAAACATATCAGTCTAAAATAAACTAATAATGGTTGCTGCTGCTTTAAAAAGTTCGTGCTAGCTGAGGAAGGTGGAAACACCTTCCTTGCATTGTATTTATGCCCTGATTGTTGCACTTGTTGCAGAAAGTAAAATTCTGGCTCCTATTTTCAAATATGACAATTCGTTTTCATATTTTTCAAATGCTAAACTGAGATGCTGCTGAAAATAAAGAACAACTCCTTCCTTAGGAACTTAAGAATAGTACCTTGGTTTTGGAGACATTTTCAAATCAGTCTTTTAAGAGCTGAAACTGTTCATATCTGCATGTACAACTCTACACAAAGGACTGCATGTGCCTATACAGCTTTATGTATATTTTTACATACCACATAGAGTCTCCTTTGAACATGTTGCCTTGTGTTACATGACCTTAATGCAAGCTTCTCCAAATGGTTTGCAAAATAGAAGCCAACAGATACAATATGCGAATGTAGTTTCAACAAGGCAGACCTGACTCTTGGCTTTGTAAGAATCACTAAAAGCACCTTTAGAAAAATGCCTTTTTTTCCTATCAAAAATACGTAATGTTAAGCTTAAAAATACATTAAAATAAAAATGCATTATGTAATATGTTTACTGACATCTGATAAGTTATATAAATAAACTGTGTAACTTATGAATGTCAGAATGAAATTTTTATCCTTTATCCAAACCAAAATATCCAGATTTGCTGAACTTTTATTTATTTTTACTTGCAGTATGCATGACAGACTGGAAGTATATCTTCAAAACATCAGTAAGAAAAAAATAAATCAGTTTCACAGTCACTTTGGTACACATTAGTCTCATAAAAAAATATTGAAAAGCAAACTGAATTGGCACATCTTTAATATTATGTTAAATACATACAAAACACTAATAAAATATCCCTGATAAACCAAAGTGCATATAGACATAGTGCACAATGCCCAGATACCTTATTGCACCATTCTCTATAGCCACCCATCTCTTGAAACATCACTAAACATTGTCTATTTAAAGGTAACAGTCATGAATATATTTATACAGTTAAACACCAATTATTTTACATAACAGTATTCAGTGCCAGATATGTGTCTTTGCTTTTTCACCTTGTCATGTAAATTGTTAACATGTTTCAGGAAATTATCATATTAACAGCAAAATTTAAATATGTGATCACATGATAATGACAAGTTTGAAGTGCTACACTGTTGACGACCCAAAGATTCAAAAATGCCACTTTTCCAAAGAACATGATCAATGCAATAAGGTAGTAATTTGCTCCAAGACTGCAGTTTTAAAGTTGACACGCTTCTACTATTGGTACTGACCGTCACAAACAAGTCTATGACTTGTGAATTCCAAATCTTCCACACAAACACGGAAGGTGAAGCAAGAATGCCAGTTAAATTTCAGTAAGTCAGGTCACAATCCTGTCTTGATGAAGATATGGATATGCACTGTGCAAATTAACCCCGGTTTAAATTTACTGCCTTCTAATAGTTATCATTCAAGTAAAAACACTCCATATGAAGATTAACTCAAGGTACCAGTGTACTGTTCATATTTAAAGCTGGATCTGGTAAATTAATGCCATTTACATTTCAACATTAAGGCATTTTTCTAAAATTCGTCTTCTAAGCAAAAAAAGCAATAAAAATTGAGGTAATTCTGTAGTAGTTCACACTGTTATGTTTGCCAGTTGACACATCTATAGAGCACACACACACACACGCACAACCGTACCAGTCAGGTCAGACATGCACATGGTGAAAAAAGACCAAAGATGTAATGAGTATAAACAGTTCCATGCTGAGCAGCTGGAGACATCGTAGTCGATGAAAACATTATATTGCCTCCGCCAGGTTAAGAAAAACACCACCATGCAACCTTCAACATGGACCGTGCCTGTTCTGCTTCAGTTTTGTTTCTAAAGTGAAAGTACGCAAAACTGGCAAAAATGGTGCGATGGGAAAAATGAATGCAGCTTTTCTCAAGGAAAAATATTTCAAACCACCACCAGGAGCTTGGGAAGAGTGGACCACGTCATAGCAGCATGGAAAGTACCGACAGAAACTGAGCTTCTGCTTCCCAGTGAGCCCTCCACGGGTGACAAACATAAATGTGGGGGTCAGGAATAAAAAACAAGCAGCAAGGGTGAGTAAAGCAATGGCACCGCAAAGAAAAATGGAATGAAAAAATTCTTTCACTCATCGGACTACCCTGTCAGTGAACTGAAACTAGAGAGTTATGAGATTTAGGGTTTTTAGATAAAGGAGAACTTTAGCACTACAAGGTGTCATTATTGTGATGTGATCACATTCACAATAAGTTCTCAGTTTTGCTATCAAACTGAACGTCATGAACCAGTAAGAGCCTTTTTTCACCATCACCAAGCAACAAGCAAACCGATCCCAGCTCCCTTGCAGAGGACTGCAACATACTGTGGAGATCCAACTTCACACATCCAACACTTCGAGACCTCCACCACCAGTGCTATGCAAGCTCCAGAGAAGAAAGACACCGAGCACCAAGTGCCTGGTGTGAAAAAAAGATTCAGCCCAAGATTTAAACTTGGCAAAGTCAAGGGAACTTTCCACATAGAGAGAAGAAGAGAGCAAAAGGCAAAGTCCACATTCGATGTGGCATGCATTTAAGGGTAAAGGCAGAGTTATAAATGGGTCTTTTACTTGAAGATATTTTCTGGATGGGGTAGTCTGGATCAGGTCTTGACAGCCATTGTATCATGTAGGTTTTCTTCGAAGGATCAGAAACGTTTCCTTGAATAGAGGAAAAAAAAAAAAAAGATGTAACTTAACATATGTTAGCATTAAGTAGTTGACCTGTCAGAAATGGATAAGCTAAGAGAGTGAGTGGGCTCTGATGGTGAAGGAACTCAGGGCAGGATTATGACCGGCTGTGTAGTTTTGGGCAGAGGGTGCTGTTTTACCAGTTTGCTACAACTTGTGCTCAGCACTTGACAGCCAACACTGAAGACAGCCTGAAGGCCAGTTCTCCAACAGTACCTCTCACAGCAGCACTAAGTATGTCCTAAGATACATCCAGTCTAGTTTAGTTATACTGCCTCTTTAAAATCTTTATATTGGAGACCATAATTGACAGCTTGGTTCTAATTAATTAGGAATCAACATCTACCCTGAGAAATACATCGGGAATAAAAGAAATACATGAATTATTTAATAATAGGAATATGTAAAATGATCTCACAAGTATCATTTGCAAACAGCTGAAGAGCTAACAAGGATAAAGGCATTAGTGTTCTGGATTAAGTAGCGACAAATTTATTATAGCTTAAAAAAATTCAGTCAGATAGCCCCTGAAGATAACTTGTGCTTGACAGAATGGAAAAGAAGCCTGGAACTGTTGCTGGAGATCGGGAAAGCAAAGAGGCATCTTTATACATGATGCCCTTGATTAGCCACAACCCAGCAGCCTCTTGCCAAGCCCAGCACGTCTCAGGGGCACAGGGCCAGACTTAGGCAGCGCTTCTCACCCAGGGGAGCTGGCCAGATCCAGCCATCACCTCTGTCTGCTGGCCAGATCCAGCCATCACCGCCGTGCTGGGGTCTGCCCCAGCCTCTCATGCTGTCCTGGGGCAAGTGGTGCTCCTCACCATGAGGAGAGAACAACCACATGCCCAAGAAGCCCATCGGCCACACAACAGCTCTACATTTGGAAAGTCTGATCAAAACTGGGCCTATGGAGAACTGCCACCCCAGGCAGCTGTAGCACACAAGTATAAACTCGATGAAGGCATTTCAAATAAATACAATCAACATAATTTTTTTCAGCAAATAATATATGCTAGAGAAGACAAGCACTTACTTGGACACGGAGGTAGTCTGCAAATCCTTACAGTCTCTGGTTTATTTTCTTTACAAAAGCCGATAGCATTGTCCCTGGTCCGGCACAGGACCGGGCGATCCTGCGTGCCATTGCCGCAGCTGACAGAGCACTGAAAGGAGATGCACCAGTTAGATCCCCAGCCACCCTCTGGAAACAATGGATTAGAAATTAGTTTTTAAATTTTAAACCACTGCCCTTGATTTGAGTCAACATGGTACATCATTTGAACCACCGCAACACCTACAGTAACTAAGCAAGAGGGAGAACCACTGCTTTTTGTGGTATACCGGTAATTATGATAAACACCCCAAGAAAGAGCTTATGGTCTGAGCAATAAAGAAACAACTGTAAATGTGAGGCATGTATTCACAGTGTGCACCAGGGATGGGCTTGCTTGTGACACCTATTCAACCCAGTGAGGACAAATATTATTCTTGCTTATTTGCATGGCACAGTTCCAAAATAAAATGTTGAATCTCCAAATGCAGCCACGTTTTTTAAACAATTTAATGGAGAAATGCTGAGATGAACTGCAAGGATCCTGTGTATCAAAATTATAAGAACAATTTAATGTTGCAATATTCTACTCGTATTTCTTGCCTTTTGATGATTGCAAAGGTTTGCAAATATGACTTGGTGGAGCTTCTTACTGCTCTAGTAAATACTTTAGCAAGAAACAGTCTGTGCACAGTGCCGTTGTACTTCTTGCTCACACAGTGAGTTAGCCAAAGAGCCGGGGATGGAAAGCACAAAATGCCCATCTCCTGACACTCATTACGGGAGTGACTGAACCTTGTTTTGCCCATAGCAATGGCAAACAAAAAAAGGTTCATAAGTAGGTGCTCTGTACTTCCATAGTAAACCAGGTGAAACACTCTGTCCTTTGGGTTACGGACAGAACCTTACGAGGCTGAGTAGCTAAGTCTGCTTAAGGCCTTTACGTCGAAGATGTTCGCACTTTTGAACCTCCACGAGTGTTGGTGCCTAACTTCCTTAGGTGCCCATAATCACAGGGTCTGAAGACTTTAAAGTCTTCTTTATTTGAAAGAAAATAAAACAGTGATAAAAAAATTAAATGCCCTTCTCTCAGCTTAAGTCAACAGGTAAATGATTGTGAGCAGAATAAAGAGCAGGTAGAAGTCAGCTTTCTTGATGCTGACATCTTATATGGGTGGCTCACAGGGTCTGGATCATCCTGCACCTCTGCAGGATGGCTTTGCTGGCTGTTTCACTACCACCATCTTTCCATCTAACTCACTTTCTGTGGCATCAGTAGCAGTGGAAGCAATACACCCTCTGCGTAGGTATTAGTTTATTGTGTCAATGCATTTGCATAGAAAGCACAGAACACACCCCAAGATTTTCTCCCCTGCATTACTAGAAAGTAGCTGCTTGAGACCTCCAGAAAGAGACTGACCTGTGACCAGGGTCCTATTCTCCACTGCGCTGGGCAAAGCTCCCGGTTGCAAGGCCTCCTGCCTTCTGGACGATCGTTGTTGCAGTACTTGGTATGAACAGACCGATTTGTATTATCATGTAGGGGTTGTATACATCGGACAGATCGTACTTGATATCCTGTCTTCCCACAGCTTTTGCTGCAAGGCTCCCATTCTCCTGTAACCCATCTGGGTTATTGAAAAGAGACTAAGTTGAGTAAAATTCTCTCTCTCCTAAGTTAGGTGAGTTCAAACTGTCTGTTGAACTGTAACTCTTAAACACAGGTTTACCAGGATGTTAATACTAGTTCTGATATGGAAAAAAGATATGAAAACCCATAAGCAGTTATGTGAGGGTTATTTGATTATGTACCTGAAAAAATCAGTAATAAGACCCAGATCTTAATAATGACTCTTTCTCATTATCTCTGAGGTAAGCATTATTCTTACTTTGCTTCATTTGCTTTGATTTTAAGCTGGCCCTTCCAAGATTGCACATAAAAATATGGTAGTTTTTATGTCAAAAGCAGCCACCCAAGGGTGCTGCTGAGTTTCCCGGGTCTTGGCAGATGAGCTGTGCCTTGTCTCGTAATGTAGCACGCACCAGCCGTCCCCATAGCTGGTTCCCCCAGGAATGAATCCAAAATATCTGGACTAGAAATGCAGCTCCAGCCTGGCCCGTATCTAGATACTCCATGGACCACATCCCTGGCCATACCAGACACCATCTGCTGAAGCACTGGCAAACCCAGCTACGTTGTCAGTGCTGTGGTGCTGAGCTCAGGCAAATCAGGGTCCTCAGCATCGTAACTGTTTGGTTTTGGAGAAGGCAACACTCCACTGAAAATCAGAAGGTCTGAGTTCATAATGTGTAAATCAGTTTGGCCACTGAAAAAATGAAACCTATGGTTTGTAATGTGGCATAGTTGAAAACTTTGCTGATCATCCAAACCGGCTCAAGAATTACAGCTACAAATTGTAAGGAACTTAGAGAAGAGCAACAAGGACAGACAGGACCAGAGGAAATTTATGCAGACTATTGAAAGCTAGGTTATAGTAAGTAAGTGAAGATATACAGCAGCCTATAAATATTTACAGAATGTAGAGATCAGCAAGAAGGAAATATTGTTCAATATAAATGGTATTAATTGGATAAACTTAACAAAAAAATACATACAGTCTGAAGAAATACCCCGAGTTTGAAGCAATTGTCCTAAAGTACTCATAAAATCCCGGGTTTAGAAATAGCCAAGAAATAGCATGGGCACAAGGCAATGCACTAAACGCTCGAGTTGTTAAATAAAAAGTGGCAATTTCACCCAACTTTCTCTTTGTAGGCTATTGAAATTACACAGCTGTGGAGGAAGGCGAGCACTGTGGAGCACAAAGCCATGAATCCGAAGGTAATTTCTGATATAAAGACGATTTTTTCCCAGTAGTGAAGCAGCACCATATTAGTGTAGTGGGTGTCACAGAGCTTCATAAAATCTCTTAAATAATTGCCTCTCCTATATACAAGTGCAAAATGCTTCAATGCCATTCTATGGAAACAGAGGTGACTGAAACATTCAGGAATCCAAGTACAATTTAGGATCCTATTGAGTCTTTGTGGTACCTGGGTCCAATTATATTTGCAGCTGAAAGAAGAATACAGTCCTTTCCAGCAAGCCTGAGATACGGTTAGGTCATTACTTCAGTTTTCCAATAAATAAATGTTAAATCCTGACCCATGCTGAGTTTATGGGGCACAGTTTCTTGACTTTTCTCTCCCTCAAATTTTTTTTGAAAGGAAGTTAGGAAATATTATGTGGTAAGTTCTATTTATTTGCTGTGCTTTCTGGAATCTAGACTTGGTCCCCAGAGGCAAAAGCTGGGATCAACATACTCTTTTCTTGTTGCAGTAGCAACACCAGGAATACGAGTCCTACATGTGGCAGGAGTAACCCATTACCAGTCAAAAAAAGCACCTGTAAAATGTGAATTAAAATATTTGTAACACTTGACTATATGTAGCAAAGATGAAGGAACAACAGGCATACCATGCTGTACGAGAGCAGCCAGAGAAATCTAACAAGTCAAATATTTTTCCCTGTGTTTAAATGTCAAAAAATATGCTGTGAACTTTAGGAAGATTTGGATTTGAGAGGCTGTATGACATTGGTTTTCTTATACAGCACTCTGTAAATTTGTTCTTACATGCTTACTTCACACTGTGTAAAATCAACTGGTATAAATCGAATTTACGTCTATTTTTTATTACCTCAAGATGGCCCAAACACAAATGTCTGGATCAAGATAGCACTTCTTTTCTAGTCCAACTTATTTCAGAAGTAATAGGAACCAGCAGGCCCAGAAATAGTATTTCTACAAGCAGAATATAGCATCGCATCCTCCCAGTCCTGGCTCTCTGTAACGATGAATGGAGGTGAAGCTTAAGTCACCTTCTTTCAGGTGACAAGCGCTAGCTGGGTACAATGCCTACTGCAACCGCCATCGAGCAGTGCTGGTGGGCAGTGATGCTTACATGGGCTGGGAGCACTCCTGGAGGTTGCACACCCTGCGAATGGGCTTAGGCTTTTGGATCAACTCGCAGTAACTCCGATGAACCATCTTGTGATCTGTCTTCCTCCGGCAGCCGTATTTTGTGAATTGGTAGCCTGAAGAAAGACACTCCTCTTATTTTCAGTACTGGTAGATCTCACACAGGGCTCAGGTTTCAAACAAATTGCACATACACTGTCAAACGTTGCAGTTGGAACTACAGGTGAACGTGCTACAAAAGGAACTGTAAATTGCACCAAATAAACACTTACTCATGTAGATTTAGCACCTAGAATTGCTCATCCCCTTTATTTTTAACTACGGGCTATAATAAGAAAAACATCATCTAGCATTTCAAAACCTTTCTGCAGACCTGCACAGCCACGCTCCGACGCTGCAATCTGACCATCAGCCTGGTGAACAGCATCAGGGTATGCATCTGGCCCCAAAAGCAGAGGTCTTACACGGCAAGGTCCTCATCACAGGATACAGATTTACTAAGAGCTGCCCTGCGGCACCTTGAGGTTTGGCACCCTCGCAGCTTGGAGACCCTTGTCCAAATCTTGCACATTTGTACAATTTTTCAGTTTCACAAACATAAAATAGAAATGGGCCATCCCAGATCTGCCCCCAAAACCATTTAAGTCAGATTTTAAACTCTATTTGCTATTTATTTACCTATTTCTTAACTTAAATAAAACCCTCTCATACTCCTGGTCTCCCTAATGTCTTGTGGCAATGAGTTTCACATGTGGTGTTCGTTCTTTCAGTTTTCTCTTAATCACTTTTGAATGCTCTGGGGTTTTGTTTTTACCTCCTCCACAAGGTCTTGAACATTGGGACCATTTCTTCAAAGCCCATTCATATGACACCGAGTCCTCTTCCAAAACATTATTGTTATCTACGTTCAAGGAATCTTCATGGATCATGTACTTGTAAGTCAAAGATATCTTGGCACCACCGTGAGGAATCACCTAGTAAGCAAAACAGATGTAGGGA
>NW_009633995.1:20145-58453 GCF_000690535.1 Cariama cristata
AGATAGGAAAGACTGATATCGGAAGCTATGTGAGATGACGTGAAATAGCAATCACCATGGCTCGGATATAAAAACATCCCCGGAGGGATTTAAACCTTTTAGCTGCACTCAACACATTTTTTTTCCCCGATGACAAAGTATCTATTCTTATGACACAGAGTTTCTAAACTGCATATTAAGAAAGACTGTTGTTGATTTAGACTGATTTTTCTTGCCAGCATTGGACAGACTTCATGATACTAAATTTTTTCCATATCCCATCATAAAGGAAGGAAATGTTGTACTAAAATGATAATGGATAGTTCCACTAAAAGACAAGGCAAATTCAAATGCACAGATAACTGAAAGCAGGGGAAAAAACTGCTTATGTTTCTGATAAAACACAAATATTCTTATGATAATCCTGGGAATTCTGTGAAGCTTGTTACTTAATCCTGACAGAAATATAAATATTTAGAAAGAGTTTTTGCTATCACACTGCACTAAGACAAATGCAAGAAAACAACTCAATGTCAATAAAGTGAAAAATATTGGTCCTTTGAAAACATAATATTTATTCCTCCTTTGACGTTCAGCTAGTGTAGCTCAACACATTACAGCTGCTTTCAGAGGGATTCTGAATCAACTTACCCTTACTCATTGTAGTCTATCGTTTGTTGGTTTGTAATGAAAAAAGAATATAGCCGAATGGGTTTGGGAACAGCAGAACTGCCTGTGCCCTGACAAAGTCAGCCTGGAAGCAACAAGAATCCTGCATCTGCCTTTGCAGGATACGTTTTCAAAACACGGACAGGAGGAGGAGCTATTAGATCTATCTGATATGAACCATTTTGACCTTTTTTTAATTAATGCTCACATGTCAGATATGATAAGTAAGCTGGAGAGTCTTTACACAGTGGCTGTTCGCTAGGTCATCCATAGGAAATAATCAGGAGAGCTGGGTGCTCAACACATAATCCTGAGTTCTAACAATTTGTACAGAGCAATGAATTAGGAGAAAGGAATCAAAATACATCTTCTGTTGTTTTATAATTGAAGCAGATGTCTTCTTGTAACTCGCAAGAGGGATCTAAAATATATTATAGCAAATTATGGCTCTGTAACCCTGCCATTGTGTTCCCTGGAAGATGGTTTTCATTTGACTTACCAGAATAACTATTCCATTACGCAGTGGCCCCATGGTCTGCACAGTTTCTCTATCATCGTCATTCCGATATTCCCACTCCACACCCATGTCAATAAATACTTTAGAGTCTGGCACATAGTTGTCTTCACTTAGAATGAATTTCCCCGTTTCACGATTTTTAATTGCTAGGAACAACACAAAAACAGTGAATACGAGAGGTTCGCTTCTCATCTTGAGTTTTGTTCTGCTCTTGTCCCAGCGGAAGAAGCAGAAAAGGTCAGTGTGCATTTTCCCTCTGTTCCCTCACAGGTTTGGAAAGACTTTTTCAGGTGTTTCACTGAACTGCCAATGCTTTCCTGCTCAGCTCCAGAAACATCAATCGTCCCTTTTTTTTTTTTCTTTTTCATACCCTGCCTTGCCAGAGAAATGAGGCCAGCACGACTGCACCGCATGCGTCCGTCTGTCTGCTCCCGACTAACAGCTTCTGAAAACACTAGCCAAATCCAAGCCAATCTGAGAGCCGGTGGGGGTCCCATGGCCACTCAGCTCTTTCACATGTTATAAGGCAGCGCAGGGGGCTGTTACTGCTCCATGAGAGAAAGGCTACTGGGCTAACTCCCAGTGGGTCCTCCCCACAGCGAGAGAGAAATGCTAGAAACTGTATTAATTCTCCTGCTCAGACCCAGCCCTGACACCAACACAGCCCTGCTTAAGCTCCTGTTGCTTTGCAGGCACCTGCCATTGCACACAACGTCTGATTCCTCTGGTTCAGTCTGCCATCAATGCCCCATCCTTCACCTGGAGTGACTTCAGCCACCTTTGTATTAGGACTCTTGGTTTTCTCCCAAGATAGAAAATTTGCTCTCCTCGTTAGAAGGAGCAGGGACTGTTTGCTATGTAACACCAGATTTTAACTCCCTTCTCTCTCTAGCAGCTGCCTGAGCATCCTGCTCCCTCAGCACTGGACTCGACAGACAGCAAGCTGTTTGTGTCCCCTGTGTATCGCTTACCCCACACCAAAAGAAGAACCTTGTCTGACTCGATGAGCAATCGCTCTCCTGATCCATGGGGTCAGGCTGCACTGAGCAGCAAGGGAAGCGTTCACTGGTGAGAAACTGGGATGTCTCACAATACAATTAGCAGGCCATTTGCTGTGAATCTACTTCCAATTAATAACAGCCGACTAGACACTGCTTCGCATTGATTACAGGGCACCTGAGGAGCAGGTTTCAATTACTTTCTAAGCTGTGGGATTGATCGGGCAGCCTTGTGTCAATACTATTAGCAATGGGGCAGAATCTGAAACGGATTTGGATGTAGCTGGGAAATGACTGAGGATGGGAAGCATGTTACAAGAGATGCACACAAAGAGAATGTGTTGCACTCCATAATGTAATTCAACTCCTCTTCCAGCAGCTTTCACCCATGCATAGGCCAGTGCAGAGATCTTCTGGCTAGGACACTGGGGAATACAGCACAGGGAAATTAAATTACCAAATAAGTTTCCTAATTTAACATACTTAAAGGAGGTATGTGGTGTGGGAGGATAATGGGTAAACAAA
This sequence comes from Cariama cristata, assembly GCF_000690535.1. Lineage (NCBI taxonomy): Eukaryota > Metazoa > Chordata > Aves > Cariamiformes > Cariamidae > Cariama > Cariama cristata. Next base: position 22,834 of record NW_009633995.1, read on the forward strand.
TGCATAAACACATTGTTAGGCTCCAGAGACAAAAATAAACAACAGAAAAAAATACTCTGACTGAAAATTTTCCTACTTGTTACATACTTACCGAGATTATGACTGGTGGTGTCTGTTTCCTGTATAAGTAAATGTCTTGCACCAACAGGAATTTCAAACATCTTAATGTGCCCTTTATTGTAATATTTGAAAAGATAGTAACTGGTTAGTATGCCACAAACAGGAAGAGTCTGTCTTAGGTTTTTAAATAAATCTTATTTTCTAAAAGCAGGGTGTATTACAGCATGCTGAACCTAATCCAGCAACATTCCCATCCCTACTTCTGTGCCAAGTGATGGAACACAGCAGGGACAAAGGGCTTTGGGTAAGAAGAAAAACGCCTTAAGTATCATCAACAGACTTCTCTTCAGACTAAAATGGGCTTCGAGTGCTGTATGCAACCACAGAGAGAGTCTACACAAGATCTTGTCTGACAGTGAGTGAAGATGACATATTATTGCAGTGGACAGAGCAGCAGCACAAATAAGTCCATAGCTCTCCAACAAGGAGCACTGAAGCCCTCCTCTATGCATGCACAGGCCCTGATATCAGCAGACAACTGACCACTGAACGAAAGTCTTATTTTCAAATTCTAGACACATCTTAAAGTCCAGAGAGTTTACTGGAATTAGTGATGCTGTAAATGATTTGTGATTGCCCTGGTACCTTCTATGAAACGGAAGAGATCAAACAAAGATACCCTGAATTCCCCAGGACAAAACACACTGAATGCACTGACCTTGTTTCTTTGGTACTCTTGAAAATGTTCCTTTTACCACTTTGCAGTGGGAATTATCTCCTCCACAAACACCACACTTATCTTCCTGCTTTGTGGAACCTATGACCCTGTCACACCCAACTTTCTGTGCACAAAAGAGAAAAAAAGTCATTATTATTTATCCATGCTTCAATTCAAATGAGCCTTCACTTCAGATATCAAAACCCAGACTTCTGCTTTAGCAAAGAAGTACAAATTGCAGTATTGTCCTGGAAGATCAACATCTAAACAGATTTTAATACTTCCAGTTTCTACAACAACTGTCAATCAGGTGACCATATTTTTATGTTATGCTTCACAGTGGTCTTCTTACAGAAGGAAAGCAGCACGATTAAGGAAAAGCTCTTAAGCCTCAGCTTATCTTAAAGCAGATGCTTAAATTCCGGGAGAATCAAGGCATCTATGTGAAGATAAGCACCTCCACCAGTGCTTTGCTAAGTCAGAGCCTCTAATCCTGTTGAAAGATGACCTGTGGCAGATCCCAACTTAGAGGAACTGTCATTGATTTTTTAAAAATAGCATGATCAAATACAGACAGAATGCACATCAGCTGTATCTTAACATCACTTTCCTTGAAAGCTGCTGCATGTTCCTATTTCATTGTACATTCCACCCTCACTAAACCGCAGCAGGAAAAGCTTTCGTTGAAAGCTAATTGTAATAGTTCATCTTAAAATGCTGCATTAAATATTACTTGTGTAGGTAGGCGCTGTTGGAATTGAGTCACACGCAATGTGATGGCAACTGTGAATATCACACATAATATTGTGACAATAATCCTAATGAAATCTCCTTATTGCCCAAAGCGTTATTATACTTACTTAAATAGTCATTCTTGGAGAGAAAAACTCAAGGTACCATTTTAATTGTTTTCACAATACTAAGCTCTGAAACAAGTCATCAAAAACTTACCAAGCAGTCTCCCCGCACGCAGATGCTGTAAGCGTCTTTGTAGGAGCAGCGGGTCCCATCGTGTACCATCCTTTTCATATACACCACATCCCCTGTTTCCTTTGACTCACAATACAGGTGGCACCTCTCCTTAGCTGAAAAATAAAATGACCCAGATTGTGCGTGTTCAGCTCTAACAGTTTAGTTGCTGACTTTGTGAACAGCACTTTCAATAGTGTTGGCTCTCTCTTCTTCCTTGCATACATCACAGAACACAATATGGTACCCCATAAATCATCGATGCTTATCCCCTTTCAAAGGCTATGTGATCATTTGGAAACTGCTGAATCCTAAAGCATGCATGTGTCATCATTAGGAGACAGTCTTACAAATAACAGATCATTTACTTTGATTGGGCGGGGGCCTTTATTTAATCCTTTGTCAGATGAGGCAATCTGGCAGAGGTTCTGCAGTCTGCTACATGATTACCTGTGAGAGATGCAGGTTTCTGCATCAGTTTCTCCTGTACTGCATTTAAATCTGAAAAAAGCAAAAGTCGTTTTGCCATTAAAAGCAGCCGTTCAACACTGAGTGAATCTGGCATCCAAAATATCTTCAGAGACAGCTGGGCCATACCGTTTCCTCCCAAACATGAAGTTAATTCTCCCTCATTGTTTGTTTTTGTTTTCTGATAGTTTAAATCATTAAACAAGGTGAGACGTCAAAAAGATTCCCAAAAAAATTTTTTTAGTGCTAACACATGCACAAACAGCCAAGCTAGCGTACCTCTTTCACCTAATCTGTTCCAAAGAGCTAAGAACAAAAAATAAAGCTGAAATGACTAGTCAATGGCTGATTAAAGTTGTATTCTACCAGCGTATTTCATTTTACCCATCTCTCTTGCTGTCCCCAGCCCCACAATAGGATTCAGTATGCTTGCCTTGGCAGTGAAAAGCAGATGGCCTTTCTGTTAGATGAAACAAATAAAGATTCTGCTATTTTAACATGATTAAAAGTTGGGACACTTTTCTCACCATTTAAAACAATAACGACCTTTCCGATATAGCAGTTCAATTAAAATAAATCTTCACAGGCCCTTTGCATTCTTCCCCTGTAGAGTTCCACTGCCTTTGCCCTCTTTTAATAAAGTCCTTGTTATTGCTGTTGATGTCCTCAGAGCCAGCGGGTATTGGTACATCAGAGACCTTTGTTACTGCTCCCGAACAACGCAGAAATGTCATGCTAAAAATGTACGGTCTAGACTATTAAAACGAGTACTTTACTTTTTTGTGCAGATTCTTAATAGGTGACTGTTAAGATCATAATAATCACAGACCTAATGTATTTGCATATATTAGAAACATTAACCTATACACAATACAGACATGCACACACCCCCTGCCTATGTACCCACACCCACCCCGTGCATACCATACATTCACTGTACATGACTAAATGAAAATATCAGGAGGTTTGACTTCATGCCAATAACTCTGTACAAGGGCTTTATTTTAGAGAGGGTTCTCTTCCCATTGCTCCATGGGAACAGTAAATGTCCAAGTACTGTTAAATTGGACCCTGTTAATCGCAAAGAATTATTTTCTTTCTGTTCACTGCTGCTGGGGACAGTGGAGGTGCAGGAGCATGGATGTGACAATGCGCCTGTGCGTTCCCTGCCCCCTATGCGTTTCCTTCTCATTTAATCGAGGCTGGGAGCTGATAGCCAATGTCACTCCATACTGCCCTGGCAGATGCATGGCACCAGGGGTACGTAAGCCCGAGGGGACTAGGAGATGAGGTGCTCGGGGGGCTCGGAGCAGGAGACAGGCCATGGCACAAGGCGGCACCAGGGTGCTCAAGCACACCCTGGGGTTTACCCCAGCTCGGTGGCTTTTCTCTGGCCACGGGATGAGATACTCCTCCCTGTCCCCATCACATACACAACGTGTCAGACACATCCAGCTGAGCTGCGTGTGAAGTGCATGGATTTATGTCACTTTTGAGCCATGACTGCATTATCTGCACAAAGTATGGCATTGGTATGTCTTATCTTTACAAAAGGGAGTTTTAAATATATTGGAGTTCAAGCATAAGCCACCCTCTGGCCTTGTTTTCATGCAAAAGCTGTTCCCTCTAATAACCCTGCACAGGTAAATGTAAGTCTAAAGGCAGCTGCAGTTATACCATAGTTAAATGGGAAGCCAGCGGTGCCCAGCGATCAATGCTCAGACATCAGTGAGCTGGTTTCTGACTCAGAAGCCATTGAATTTAATAGAAAAACATCTGATTAGTTTCAGCGCTCTTTAGAGCAGAGTGCTCCAAAGGCTAAAGCAGAAGCAAAGGTCCTGCGGGCCACAGCGTTCATCCCCTCTCCCTGTGCCAGCAAAGCTATTTCATGAAATTAAGCTGTAAGGCTGTGTCTGCGCCTCTGAAAATCCCAGATTGCACAAGATGGCATGAAAAGAATGAGGGAACCCTGAGAACTGTTTGGGAAGAAAGGCAGGCAAATTAATTACAAGGAATTTGCTATTAATTTCTGGCAGAGTATCCTCTCACTGGAATGCAAAATGATTCACCCAAAGTGACCCTTCCCCTCCCAGAGATGGGTGCCTGGCTGAGGAGGGTGCCGGGTACCTGCCCCTTGCCAGGCCAACCCTGCCCTGAAGGACTCGTCATTCATATGAAGTGACCAGGTTTAAAAATAGCGACCGGCCCGCACTGCTCGTCAAACAAGTTGAAAACCATTGCCCTCCATCTTTTTGTTTGTTAAAACCTCTTCTCAGTGTGTTTTCAACACAACGTGGCAATAGCATGACAACAGCCTTCATGGCCCAAATCAAGCAGCTGCCCTTTCATTGACAGTTAAGCAGAGGCATTAACAGGAATAGGAACATTTTTGTTCTAAGAGGCAATCTCTGCTAAGACGCCAGAACATCAGACTGGCCATGCTGGTTCAGACCCAGCACCCATCCAACCCAACACCTGCCTCCTGCAGTGTTTGCAGGAAGATGTAAGAACAAGCCTGACAGTTTTCTTGGAATATTCAAGTTCTTTGTAAACTGCAGCTTGGGGACCTTCCTAAGTCATGGCTGGAGCTTGGTGTTTAAAAGTTCTTAATGGATTATAGAACTTTGAAGAACTTATCTAAAACACTTTTAAAACTTTCTGGCATTTGCAACTTCCTGTGGCAATGAATTCAAGTTTAATGATATGCTGTGTGGAAAAGTACTTCCTTTTATTTGTTTTAAATCTGCCACCTGATAATTTTATTTGATGTTCCAAGGCTTGTATTATGAGAAACAGTGAATAATCATTCCATGTTCAGTCTCTTCATGCTATTCACAATTCTGTAACACTATCTTTTTAATCTAAATCATCCCTTTTTCAGAGTGAAAAGTCCTAGTTTAGATAAACTCTCCTAATTCAGAAGTCACTGCTTATGTTTGCTTTATTCGGGCCTTTGAGTTCAGCTGTGGGGTTTTTAGCAACAGGGGCAGCAGTGAGATGGGCCCAACCTGAGCCACATCGGCAGAGTATTTAAAATGCAGACAGATCATGCAGGTACACAGAGGCAGATCAGTGTTCTCCATCCCTCTCTTGACAGTCACTGAGCTTATGTTTTCCTAAAGCTATCCTCAACTCCCACACCTTTCTCTTCAGAGCCCACCTTGTGTACAGACCCGCACACACATACGCACTTACCATTTTTTATCCCCATATCCATTATTGGCATTTATCAACACCAAACTTCATTTGCCACATTCAGTCACTTAGTGTCACAAAATCCTTCTGCAGCTCTCACAATGGGCCTTCTTATTTTAATCAGCCTGAGTAATTTTGTATTCCAAGCAGATTTTGTCACCTCGTTCGCTCCCTTTCCCTGCTCACTGCTGTGCGTGCTCAGCAGCACCCATGCTCCCAAGCACCCATCCTTGTGGAACACACACTCCTTTTATCTCATGAGAACTCGGTTTAAGAGCAGTTATTGGGGAACAGGGTCCAAAGCTTTTTGAAAATCCAAGTACATTATATAAATTGGATCACTCATACATTGATACTCACTGATCCCTCCAAACAACTCATAACAGATTTGTGAGGCATGATTTCCCTAGAAGAAGTTTTACCCCTCCTTATATAATTTTTGCTCATGTTTGCAACCGATTTTACTTTTCATAGGAAAGACAGACTGCTCACCATCGACGTGTTCATAGGGGAGCCAGTGGTGTTTTGTGTTCTGGTACTCAAAGTAAGGATCCCACTGCCGGCACTGCTCCTCTCTGAAATCTTCGAAGTCCTTAGGACAGTCCTGAGTGTTGCACAGCTGGAACTCATAGCTCGGCCCCATGCACGTCCGGCCTCCGTTAGCAGGACTGTGGTGGGGAGAGAAACCCATGGTTAGTTTTGCCGTTATGCACGCATCAAGCATCTATCAAATCCTTTGAGGAGTAATTTAATTCCCAGTCATGTCAGTAAGCACTTGATGAAGCCAGTGACGTATTTCTGATATGGAAAACACGTATTTTCTTCAAAAACTTGCTGTGACTATTTAGCTCTGAAAAAGCAATTTCTGCAAGTAGAACCTCAAACCACTTGATAAAGGCAAGAAAAGCCATTTTCTTGGTGTGGCCCAGGAAAGGAAAGCACAAACAGACAAAGCGACTCATTCACATTCACCCCCTAAGCCAGCAGCAAATCCAGAAACAGCCCAGCTCAGTGCTGCATCCCCCAGGCAGACGTGCACCAGATCACCATCGGATCTGGCAACACTGAGCTCAGGAGTCATCGCTGGGTTTGCACCCTCTTCCAGGAACACAGAAAACATTTTCAATAGTACATTAGGCTTTTCCTACATGAAAATAGATTCTACAACTTAAACTGTGCCCACAATTATAAAGGTCACTTTCATGTTGCCAATGTAATAAAGGCTGAAATTAGAACTAGTAAAATTTTTTTTAACAGAACAATTTCCATCAGAAAATGCTGCTTCTTAAATTTGACTTTTTTGTTTTAATCAATGATAAGATGATTTTTAATACTAGTCAAGTTCAATCACTTTATCAGCACGAACTGAGAAAGTCAATGTTAAAAATATTCTTTCTGGTAAAATCATTTAATTCTGACAATTGTTTCGGTTCTTGGATCTTCACATTTTATGATATCGTAATAAGATAGCAATAATTATACATTTCATATAATTTGTACATATCAATTTATATTAAATATATTATACTTCTAGTGTTACTGAATTAAGTCATTCTACATTACCTAGATGAGCCATATATAAGTTATCGAAGTAAAATAAATCAATATTACTAAAATTAAGTTTGGGGAAGGTTCTGATCTCTGGAGCTTTGTTCCAACTTGGAATGAAAACAGTTTGAAAATATTTTAAGACCTTTTTGTTGAAAAATCCTAAAAGGTGGATTAAACAAAAATTTTAAAAGGTATACATATACATTTTTCTTAAAAATCCAGTAAATGATTGTCATTATTTCATACTTAAATATTAAAACAAGACATACGTAGGACTCCAAACTTTTACTTATGCTTTATGCAATAGTGTAATAGCACTTTCAAGATCCTTGTAACTGCATAATCAGGTTAATGGACGGATAAACTGAGAAATAAAGATGATTCATGACTTGTTAAGGGCCAAAAGTAGAATTTCTGGCAACATATACTATAGGTCAAATTTAACAAGCACCACCCAACATCCTTTAGTGCATTACTGCACTAGTAATTTAGCAAGGATTCTCACCATTCATTTGCTCCACATCAGAAAAACATATGGGTGTATGTATACTTACTGTGGATTGTCACACTGCCGCGTCCTGTACTTCACCCCGGTGCCACAGGTGCGAGAACAAGAGCCAAACTTGCTCCATGCTCCCCAGTGTCCATCCTGCTTCAGGATGTCTGGTGTTAGCCAGATGCAGTGACCTTTAAAGCAATGCTAAAAGAGAAAAGTAGATGTCAAAACGATCGGATGATTAAATTATAGCATAATTAATAAATAATAAAGCTGTGGTACAACAGATTTAATTTTAGGCACAAAGTCTGGATTTTTTTTCACCTCTCCAGGAGAAATTAGTGAAACTCATTGTCAGACCACGCCCGTGATCACAAACTCACTCGGATTTTTATGAACTTACACATGTTAAGTATGCACATACATGCTTGCAGGATGCAAGCCTACCAAGTTTGTAAAACTGCTCTCAGTATTACATGCCTTCATCATGTGTCTGCAGCAGCGACTTCAATATAACTAACACAGATTCATTTAAGGGAAATGGCAGAGTCCCAAAACTGGGAGGCTAAATGTAAAATTCTGCCTCTGCCATTGCCTGCAGCCGCTTCAGGCAACAACGGCGAGAGCTCCTGCCGCAGCACCGTCCTTCCCAGCAGCTCCGAACTCAGCATATGTATTCCTGCAATAAACGTAGTTAGCGAAGTGGCATGAAATTAAAGTCAGCTCACTTTTTAGACAGTACTGCTATTAAAGAACGAACTCCTGCAGTCTCCTTGGAGATCTCATACTAAACCTGACCAAAATACCAGGAAGCATCCATCAGGGAGCAGCCCTGGACAGTCCCACTCTGCACAATTAATCATGTCCTACTAGGCTTTCTCTTTTCTTTTACCTGATTTTTAACACAGTCATTCTACAGAGGTTGAAACGCATAATTTGCTATGTTTCCCAAACCTATAAGGTATTTACACACTTCTTTAAGAGCCTTCATAGCTTCAGTAGTGATACTCTCCACTGTCATCAAAGAAGCCCGCCAATGCCTTTCCACCAATTTCTTCAGTCTCTAATCAAGGAACAACTTCTTAGCTGAAGTCAGGATGAATTCTTCTCAAGGATCACAGATTCTGGCCCTTTCTAGCACTATTTCTGCTTTCATAAAAGTCTACTGATGAAGTGTGGGTGCTGGAAAATATTTCCAGCCCAACAAATGACTTTGTATTAGACTGTCGCAGTTTGCCTGCGTTAACGGTTACTGTCGGGATAAGAGCTCTGGCTCAGGCGCACAGATGGCTATAACAACAAGTGCAATCAGTCACTTACTTTCCTTAACATTCAAGTCAACAACAACATTTTACACAGCTTAACAAGCCCTGGAGCACAGGAATTTGGCAGGCGGCACAAGCCGAGCATATGGCTAAATGCATGCTGCCAGCAAAAACAAAATCAGAAGATATATAACAGGAAAGCGTTCTTAAGCATAGAGCGATTAGTGATTTGGAAGACAAATTTAAAAGTGATGGATAATCATTAATAATGCTGAATTTATAGAGAGAATCATTAGTAAAATGGTGACAAGACACAGCTTACTTATTTGCTAACCTGCTCAATGACTGGCTCTTTATTCATGTAATTTATTTTGGTGCTGATTTGGTTGGACAAGGAATAGAAAAGAGAGTAGAAATTAGGTTCCAACTATCCGCTCTTTCTCATGACTTCAAATATTCAAAGTCAAAACCTATGAAATAGATGAATTACCACAAGGCCAATTATACCAATCCTGCTCTGGAGCTGTAATGGGCAGATTTTTCTTAGCTGTTTGACAGAACAAGAGATAATTCAGCAAAGCATGAAAGAAATGCAAAATGCTAATATGTCCTTTGCTTTCCTCAGTTTTGAAGCTCAGCACTGTACCCTTCAGGGACTGTTTACTTATGGCTTTAGAGAGGTTTGTTTGAACGAACACTTTGAGTCGTCAGGCCCTGTGTAGCAATGGGACCATTCAGAGATGCAGGGGAAGCTGGCAATGCATCAGCTTGTCAATACAAATTTCAGCTGGGCTTGGAAACAGATGAGATGTGACAGCTCCTGATCTGTGCTTGCTTACACATCCTATTATCAGGGCTCTGCATTGCTCAGGTGTAAGGTGTTAGCCAGGAACAGGCAGATGTGGGTTTGCAACAACCTTTAAGAAACCACCTATTTCACACTGTGACTTGTCCCTGAACTGGAAGGCAAACATGGAAAAGTGTTATTGACTTTGCTGCGTAAAGGAAAGAGCAGCACTGATTTTTACTGGAGAAGCTGGTCATACGCCGATTGTTGGGAAGCTGAGGCAGAGCTATTAGGAGAAAAGCATTTGTGTAAAATGAGTCATCCCCAGCTCTGCCTTTTTGTTTGTGGATTAAAAGAAAGAGGCCTACATAAAACAAAATGATTCACGACTGAGTCTTACTCTGCGCAGACCCAGGCAAGAAAACGCGTGAGAAGGTAAAACCAGAGATGGAGCAATCTCCAGTGTAATAAAGGAAGCTAGAGCCAACCTTTCCTATTGCTACTACATTAACTACATAATGAGGTGGAAAAGAGCCAATTTCCACCACTATTCCCTTCATAAACAGTGGGGCTTATTTAAAAAGTGATGCATATTAAAGCAGGTTTTTTTTAATGAGGGGAAAAAAAATGGTAAATGCAAATTGTTTTCTTAGTGGAAGACAAGATGACTTCTTGCAGTCTCGCCTATTTTTCTGGCAAACAGGACAGTCCAAAACAAGTGCAATTTCCAGGAGAGGAAGCTTAAATCTCTTGCAGTAAAACATTCCACTGCTGTTTTCAGCAGTTCTTTGAAACAACTGCTGTGGAGGCCAAAAAAAGAGCCAGTGTGTTCCTGTGGGCTTAACGCATCTGCAAGTTAATTTTTCAAGAAAAGACTTGCAGATCTTCCGTGGGTACCTCTACCTATTTTATATCGGGTAGCAACTGGCAACTCTCCTATCTCCTCACTTGACAGCCCAGTTACCTACCAGGTAACCCCTCGTACTGTATCATGGCTGGTGGCCATCAGCTCTCCCCGCTCTCCTGAGATGGCATCAGCAGAGGGTTACCTAGCTATTTGTATTTCCCACCACACGCAGGCTGGCCTGCTCTGCTCCATCTGTTTGAGAAGAATTAGTTGCAAGGGATAAACTGAAAGCTCTAACACTAAAGTCTACCCTGAGCCAGTAAAAGTTTCTTCAGCAGAGAATCAAGTATTCTCACTGTTTCTGTGGTGACTAACACAGCATACACTCACCCATCTGTCTCCTGTCTCCAAGAGAAGCTGAGGTCAGCCTTCTCAGTGGGAAATTATCTGCATTGCTTTGAGTACACATTAGTGTTTTCAGAAACCGTTTTCCTTCGTCCATTTTTCTTCTCAACAATATCTATTTATTTCAATATTTAATCATTGCTTTCCTTTCCTGACAGACTAAAAAATTGTTCCAAGTTTGACTCAGATCATCTCATTAGCATGGTGCAAGCAAAGAGAAGACCTGCTAGGTTTGTGCTGGATCCTTGCCACGTAAGCCAAATCCAAGAGCAACATCAGCTTGGCTGGCAGGGGCAGGTACCACGCTCTTACCTCTCTCCAAGAAAAGAAACAAAGGAGGCTCAGGTGGTGCAAACCTTTGTGTTAGTCACTGCAGCAAGCAGATGGACTTGAGCATGTGATCTTGCATGAATGACTTCGGATTTTATTTCTATCCTGTGGAGAGCAGTTAGCTACTTCAGCCGATATAAATGTCTTCCGAGAAGAGTAATAGTTTAAAAAAATAGAACAACAAAAACTGATGATATATTTCTGAGGTTGCCTGCCTTCAGAAGCCTGAGGTTAACGGTGGAGCTGACAGAACTGTATACAAGTAAATAAATTATCAACTGAAAGCATATGTTTTCTTTTAATCCACAGAATGCTATGTAGAGTTAAGCCTTGCACAGTTACACCTCATCTGCAGGGTTCACTATAGCAATTTATGGAGTGTCTTTGACTTCACATTAAGACTCTGACCCTCCATGTGCTTAACTTTACACACTGGAGTTATTTCATGGAAGTTAATGTGACCATTCAGACATAGAAGTAATTGCAAGTTGCTGCACCATCAAAGCTTCACAAAATTGACAGAATCTTCCCTCTTGCTATTGAAAACTCAATCTAGTTTAAAAAAATCAGTCTGGAAGCAATGTAAAACATCCTATTTCCTTTAGGATTCTATCAAAATAGTAGTTTTCTTCTTTGGCTGGGAAGCTCCAAGAGAATATTTTATTTTTCTATCCCTAAACCCAGCAAACTATTAGTTTGCTGCCAATTAACATAACGGTTGTTCAATGTCTCCATTTGCACAAGGAGACTTGTTAAAAAGTTTTTGAAATGGCAGAACCTCACTCTTTTGGCAATATTTCAAATAACCACATGCACAGAAGAGCTTACATACATTTACATATATTTACTTAAATATAAATCTATGTGTATGCATACACGCATACATATACACATATAGACAGCATTAGAAAATCTAATCTTCCTTCCATTTCTGAGGGTCAGTGCTTAGGTCCAAGACACAGCCTGGGCGTGCAGAGACACAGCCCTTATCAGTGGGCTTGCTGAAAATGTGCTACGGATCTCCTGTCTCCCATAGGTGTTCTTGCCCCTTGATCGTCAGTTAGGAAGGAGGCAGCTGGACTGGATTCTCCTCAATAGCAGCTGCTGAGTTTGGGAAAGTGAAGAGACCAGTTATCAGTTATCTGAACACCAGGCTTAGGTGAGAACATCTACGCACCATACGCCACATTAGTCTCCCAAACATTGCTTTCATTTCTGGCATTCGGTCCCCTCAGCTGCTGCAAAGCCAGGATGTTTCTTTGACACATCAGCAGTGTTGTGATTGGTTTGAGCTTAAAATAGGCCCTGGGAATTAGTGGTATGAAATCATGAAAACTGCAAGTCTCTAAAGTGGGAAACAAATGGATCTTTTCGAATCAACATCTTTAATTGCTTATGTTCCTGTTCTTTTCTTTTCTGGTGTTATTCCCAAAAAAATAGTGGATCAAGTTTGAAGTTATTTTCCTCTTCCTCATGTGCTGATGAGGTACCATGGGAGATGTATGTTAAAGGAGGCTACCACACTGCAACTCAGTCCCAGCTTTGGGCAATACATGCATTTTACAGTCCCGGTCCTTTCAGGTAAGAGTCTCTGGTATTGTCCAAATTGATGAAGACAGTGAACACGGCAAGGCCAAATCAAAGGTAAGGATGAAAAAGAAAGGAACAGATGGAAAAGCACTGATCTGATGCGCCTGTATTAAAAACACCAACAACTAATAATAAATACACTGGTCAAATGCTGAGCTCAGATATACAAAGTCAGCCCCATAACCTTCATAACTCATGCTATTTTTAAAAAAAAAAGTTTAGCTCAGACTGCTGAGCCTTATCTAACAAAATGGTTTTAATTTTATATCATTTTCTCAGGTTCTCCTGGAAGGAAGTAAGTTTATGTATCAAAAAACTGGGACAGGTCCTCTGGGAATAAAACAGTTATAGTCCTATCATCTACTGAAACTTCAGAATGTGCACATACTCTCTTGCATCTCCACTGAACTAAAAAGCCTGGCTGTCTGCACAGTTTGCTGAAGCTTTGGATCCCAAGTTCCAGTCCAGAGAAAATTTTTACAGCTGAGTTGCATAATATCCTGACAAACTGTTTATAATGGAAGCACTGACAGATCCTTAACTGTATGGTTACAAGTTCTCTTTTTCTTGTCATTTCAAATACTAATATGAGTGAATGGCTTGGGGAAGAGGGTGATGCAACAAAATGGAATATAACTGTATTTTTCTGGGGGCTTCATGAATATTTTTAATGCAAAAATCAAGATACAGAAAAGTGAATCCAAAGAAACTGTCTAAGATTTTGGATTGTAATTTAAAAATACATATATTTTGAAACAAGAAACAAAGCTGTTATAATAGGAATAATCTAAAGAAGAGAAAACTAGAAGGGAGTGGTTTATATAGAGTGTGATTTGATAGGGAATTAATTTAGCATTACAATATGTTTTCATAAAAAAAGATGTTTTAAACCATAACAGCAGCTGCTAATACAGTTCATTTATCGCCTAAATGATGTCATCCATTGGGTTTTACAAAAAAATCTTTCCAAGTAGCAACATCTTCCTCTCCCCCTCAGTCACTGCATCCAAAGTCCAAGGAAGCCAGACTTTTTCAGCAGACTTCAAAGGACTTGGAGTTCAGATCCACTATGAGCACAGCGTAACCTCCACAGAAGGATAACTGAGACCTGGAGCAAGTCCCACATGGTGGCTGAGGGGTTGGAGCTGTCTGCGCCCTTGCCACCTCGCACCTTCCCTCCACAGCTCCTCATGCCTCCCTTGACGCTCATCAAGCCAGCAAATCCACCTCCGCAAATCTGCCCTTCTCCCTTCACAGTCCCTCTCTGCCATCATGTTGGTTCTCTCTAGCTGGCACTCAACGCCCACATCCATCCTTTCCCTCGGGGCAGCCACAGAGGCTTCAGCTTGGCTGTCATCTCCCGGACCTCACTGCTCTCTGCACCCCGTGCAGCGGGAAGGGCAGTGAGCATCACTACAACATCACGGATACAAACACAACCCCTCCGACCTCACAAAAGTCACAGGCGAGTGGAAATTTTTGGAGTTTTTTGGTTCTGCCACAAAGACTTGCCAAGCAGCACAGGGCAATCTGCAGACACTTCTATAACTTGCCTGAAGACGGGGTTTGATGGTCACGGAGCTTCCATGCAGGACACACCAGCCCTGGCCCCCACCTCCTCCCCTCACGTGGCTCAGCAGCCTTACTTGCATTCATGAGCTTGCCCTACTTCTTAGCAGACTTCAGGTCCTCAAGATGTGTTCTTCCCTTGTTCCCTTTGATTTTAAGGGGAACACCCCCAACTGCACACACACACACAAATGAACACACATGAGCCTGTGGGTGCAGACAGCACCCACTCTCACCTTTCCTGGTGCACACATGGTCCCGTCCAGCGGAGGCCCTTTCTTTGTTTTGCAGAAGTAGGGGTTCTCAGGGTGGCTACACCACAGCTGCTTGCAGGGATCAAACGTACGGAACTGAAACACAAGAAAAATCAGAGTGGACGATTTTGAGAGAACCCTCACTGGAAACTGCAATAGAAGCTGCAGCATGGTGGGTTTTTTCTTTTCCGGGCTGTAAAATGCCAGCTGTTATCACTAATTCCTAAGGAACATTGCGGTGTCTCTGGATTGAGCATATCTGAGCCTTCATGCAAAATCATCAGTGACTCTGAAGTGAGATCCCACCTGCATTCAACAGAATAAAGTCGGGGAAAAATAGTTTTACGCTAGTGACGAAAGGCAGACTGGGTAAGGGGGAAACCAGTTCCCCTGGGCAGTAAGACACACATTGCCTTTTCTTATAGCTTCTCCAAATGGTGCTGCTTCATTTGGCAAACAAAACAAAAAATCCTTGAGTACTCATGGGAGAAGGAAACGAGCTGCTCAGTCTGTAGCTCAGCTGTTGCAGTCACCTTCTCAGAAGGATGGAAATTTGAGCTCAGGACCCTGATCCAATGAATTTTACCTACAATGCAAGAGCTTGTATAGGAGAGGATGAGAACCACCCCCCACACAATATACTAAAACAAGATGTCTGGACATGCTTTTGGCTATTCTGAACAAAGAAGACTAGAAAGCCTCCGTCTCCCAGGCTCTGGAGAATGGCTGTAAGAAAAGATCCTCTTTGGCCAGGACATTTTTCCAAGGCAGCATCAGTGGGAATTCTGTCAAGACACAATACTACAGCTGATGCTTTAAAGGTTCTCATCCATTATCTAGAGACACCACTCAGCACACATATTCCTGCAGATGGGAATGAAAGCAGAAATGTTATGTGTTAGCAGCTGTCACACCAGCTGAAAACATCTCTTTCCATTTAATATTTTGTCCTTTTTGAGGAGCTGGAGGTTGGAGGCACAGCCCTGATGCAGAAGACTCTGCGTTCTGAGGCCAATCCACTGACAATTGCACTAACCTTGCCTTGCTTTAAATTTAGACTTTGTCTCTTGTTTTCATGGTACAAGAGAGCCAACCATGTCATCAAGAGTCCTTGCAAGTTGCTGCAGTCACTGTCATGCTTATTTTCTCATGCTAGGCATAAAAGTGCATCACGTTGCATAAAATTGGATCATAAAAGCATACTGCCCCATGTTAGCACTACAAGATGTGCCACCAAATCCATCTCCTTCACATCTGGGTGGGAGTTTTGTAGCAAAATATCTAGCTGCCAGCAATAGGAGGCTCAATAATGCAGCAAGGTTGTTTGCTTGAAGTCTACAGCTATTTATGAAACTACAGAATAATTATTTCTGTAACTCCAGTTTAAAAAAAAAAAAGACAGACATACTTAAAATAATGTATTTGTCAACATTCAGTTGTTATTCCTTGCTTACAGCTAAGTGGGCACAACATCTTCCCTTGTGGGCTTCCCTACAAAAAAAAATTGAGGACATTTCAGAGACACTTACAACACTCCTGGATGAGAAAGAGCAGAAGCCAAACTTAAGTACTCACAGCTGTGCACATCATGTAGCCCAAACCAAAATCAAAACGGCACTGCTCATTCATGGAGTAGTGAATTCCTGGCAGCTGTGGAAGGGAAGGCCAGTCATGTTCGAAGGGATCATCACGCAGACAATCATAGGAACTGCAACAGGCAAAAATTACAGTAACAGATGGGGCTGTGAGACTTGCACAGTGTTTGTGGTTTCATTGCCTTTTTCTTCCAAACAAAACAGAGACCATGATTTCTCAGACACTGGTCGTGAAGAGCAGCTAATATTGCAATTACACTCACATTAACTTTACCATGTTGTATCCATTTTTAATGTAATCTACGTATTTTTTTTTTCTGAAGCCCTTCTATTGTAATTTCCATGTAGCTTGCAGGTAAATTCCTCTCAGTCTCCAGGCTCCTTATGTGAAAGGAATCAAAGGAAGAATCCACATGAGACCAAGAAGAAAAGAAAGTTTAATTAATTTTCCATTTGTGGAATTTCTTGCTGCCTGCAACTGTCTTTCAAGTGAAGTTTTAGAAGCAGAGGCCAGAGTAACCACTCGAGATTACCACTAAGCTTGCAGTTTTCCTGTGTCTTTGCTGAGAAGCAGCAACTCATTTTCAAACATGTGTACTTTCCTGCCTGCATTAAATGCTCAAGTTTGTTCCCTCTGTTTCTCCTGATAGTTCTCAGCTCCATCCATAGTTTGTACAAAGTTTCCTTTCTGTATGATGAATATGGGAGTTTCGCCTCTCCTCCTAAATAGAAAGGACAGCCTCTAACATACTGGAATCACATCGAAGTTGTGTGGAGGACAGACTGATGCTAATATCACTGAATGGTTAACATTGTATAATCACTGGTTAATTCATGAGACCAACATGCTCAACAGTATCTCTGAAATGTCTCCAAGTTATTTAACAGACAGGAGGACACCATACACGAGTCTATTTCTGGCAAACATTCAGGTTACCTTGAAGATACCAAGAGCTGAAAGCAGAATTTTGAAGTTAGATTTACTTCAAAGCAAATCATTGTTCTGCTTTGTTATAAGATATTTTAAAATAGCTGTATTTAACAGAATGTAAAGCAGCC
The DNA here is from genome assembly GCF_000690535.1 of Cariama cristata. Taxonomy (NCBI): domain Eukaryota; kingdom Metazoa; phylum Chordata; class Aves; order Cariamiformes; family Cariamidae; genus Cariama; species Cariama cristata. The sequence continues at coordinate 39,992 of NW_009633995.1, forward strand.
CTCTAGGCCAGATGATTTTATTTAATGGCTGAAACTCTAAAGGATCTTGCTAATTGAAACAATCACAATTCCCTCACAATATGTTTATTTCTTATTGTTATACCTAAGATATCTAAGATAATAAAAATACTGACAAAAAGATTGACTCATGTTTCCTTCATGCATTTTGCTGCATTTTTCCCTACTCATTTTTAGGTTTTGCTAGGTATCCTAGTAGTTTCCTCATATTTTTCTATACAATTTGCCCATAACAAGGGGAAGATTTTTTCTCTAAGTAGCAAAAATATGGTCATAAACATCAGAGTTTGTCAGGGAACTCCAGCGCAGGTCTAGTGCCCAAAGTGTCAGGTTCAAAGGGAAGGCAAGGGACATGAATGAAGCTGTTTAAATAGCTTTTGCATTTGGGGTACTTAAAGGAAAAGTAACAACTGAAGAATTAATTCTAGAAGCATGCTCTTTCTTTTGATATCTATTAAAGTCAAGAAAAGCCCTGAGCACTTAAAGGGCAGAATGTCCTCTTTAGGCAGCACCATCTCATCATTGATACGTATCATAAGCAACAAACGACTCTTGAAGCCAAATATAGTATCTGTAAGACAGACCCCACGCTGCTGGGTAGAATAGGCACTCCTCCAGCTAGAGGTAACATTAAGGAGGGAGGAAAGTTAGCAATGATAGTCGTAATAGTGTCTTCTCATAACCCCTGAGAAGACAGCATATGTACTACCAGTATCCAGAAAATGAATAGATGTAAATGAAATGAGAACAATTTAAAATGGACTGAAATCAAACTATTTGAGAGAACTTGTATTATTATTTGCAATTGATGGGAAAGCATCTTGTTCCCAGTAGGATTGGGGGGATTCTTTGTTTTACTCAGCCCCATTTGAGTAACTAACAAAAGGATAAAGCACAAATGCTAGATGCAGAATTGTTCTTACATGCTTCCTAATCAAAGGAGAGAGGCTGCTTAACAGCTACTCACTGGAGATATCGATTCAGCTCTTGCTGGCTGCAACGAGACCAGTGGAAGCGATGAAAAGCGGCTTGCACAAGGGGGGCCATGATGCTCCCCAGGCGGACTTCATCCCCACATCTGTTCCCTTGGCCGTCGTGCTCCATGCCTAAACTGCCCCACACAGGAGAGAGCCAGCACAGTTACATCGCAGGTGAACTCTGAGTGCCCAAGTGCTTCCACATCCCAAATGTCACCAGTGGTTGATTGAAACAAGGTTGTTAAGTCCCCTGACCCCTGTCCACATGAGCAAAGTCATGAGAAATAAGACAGGGTAAGACTGACGCTAAGGAGCTAGTCTGCAGTAGCTCCCACACAGAAGCATTGACCCTTGAGAGTACTTTCATGTGATTAGCTTAATCCACTTTCCAAATAGACTAAAAATGCCTTCTTTGGACTTCTGTAGACATCCACATTTGCAAATTACTACAGCTAAATGAATCCATTTCTGGATTAAGGATGTAGTCCACCCTCTATGAGTAGTAACAGAAATTTTAATACTCCAATCTGGAGCTATTCAGGAGTTTATCTAATATTTAAAAAATCACACCTTAGCTTAATTTGAAGCAATTTGCAATTATCCTTTGCATGGAAAAAAAAAAGATGCCACACTGAAAGCTAGTTTAGACTAGCAGCTGCTGTTGTCCAGTAGCAATCCCACATTTAAATGCAAAACAGCCTGGAAAGTATTGAGTGCTTTCTAGAAAATTACCCCAAGTTAAACATATTTAAAATTTCCTTTGGGCTTTATTATGAATATGCTTCCTCCTTTCCTTTGTTAGGAGCTAATATTGCATTTTTTTTAATGAACACTGTTTGACTAACATGGGCAATATCTGTCCATAATTTAAACCAAGTTAACAGATTGGGGCTGAATGTGATTTGAGGGATTACAAACATTCTTCAGTGGTATCTCTTTTAAAGCTCACTGTGTATTCTTTTTAATCCTAATTCAAAAAATTCTGGAATCAAATACCATCTGGGTATCAATTCTATGACCCTGTCTAATCAAGATATGTTTACAGTGATTTCAATAAACTTTGGCAATTTTTTGTTTAAAGCCATCAATAATTCTGATACAACAAAGAGAAAAGGGCCTGCAGGCTTTCTTTGGGAAAACAGAATAGATTGAAACTGTTCAGAAAAAGCCTCCTGGGAACTGTTGTTCTACCAAAGAGAAAATGGGAAATCAGTGGGTGTTCTCTGCAAACAGGGAAACTAAAATGCTCTGGGAGAAACCAAAGCTCTGACAACTGCTGCCCAGTCATTGCTTCTAATCACATCAGTAAGTAAAACAATTGCATTTTTATATGAAATATATAGAACAGTTGTGACCTCAGTGCTTGGCACCTCGTTTCTATACAGTATTGTATCCTTTACCAGCAGTAACATATACAGATGATGTGCTTATTTAATATGGATTGTTTTCAAGAATCATATATTCCACTGACTCAATGAATTCGTATTTCATCATTATGAGTACTTTACATTTCCACCAGGAGACTATAATACATCATTCAATCTACTTTCACAGCAGCCCTGGAATATATTTTGGTATTAGTTCCTTTTTCCACTTGAAAATACCAAAATATAAAGCTTACTTAAGATCATAAAGAAAGCTTTGAGAGAGCTGAGATCTGAAGCCAGAGCTAACCCTGAATATTATTTCTTAACATAAATTGCATCTTTCCAATGCCATCGCTATTTGTCAGTACCAAAGACATTTTAATGTAGGACACAGCATGTCCACAGTTTTACTCACACATGTCCAGTTTCATGAGCCACCACAAATGCAGATGAAAAACCATCTTCATGGTTGAGAGTGCAGCTTCGAACAGGATGACACATTCCAGTGACTGGAGCGTAGCCTGTGAGAAATACCAAGTGTTCCAGAAAACGAACAAGTACAGAAAGGCAATGTGGTGAGAAGCTCTGGGACAAACATCTGCCTTCTGTTGTGACACAAATATAGTTGAAGTGGTCCTCTCAAGAGACCTCTGCCCCAGAACATTTAATAATGTGCTCCCTCATCTACAAAACAGATGAAACTAGCTTGTTGAACAAATTAAAACTATATTCCTGGCTCAGAAAGAAAACTGTTGTCACCTCTAAGACCGTCCTGTAATTGCCTTCCCCAAGTGCATGAGGCAACAGGGGAAAAGGACATCACACGCTGCTGTGTTACAGTTCATGAGGAGCTCGGTGCAGTTCCAGCCCTCAGGCAATACGCGAGCAAGGCCCCAGCCCTGTGCTGACAGCAGATCTGGCCAACCCAAAAGGAACACAAAAGCTTTGAGATTTATCCCCTCCAGTGAACAAACCTGATCTCACAGAAGGCAGAGCCCTGAAAAAAAGAGAAAGTGGACAGCACTTGGCCCTGTTATTCCAGACCTCTCCATAACAATATTTTTTGGCAATCCTACTGGAACACGGCAACACCTTTGGAGACTGTTTAAACACCAAATCTATTCTTTAATCTTTGGGCATTTTCAGGACTGTTTTTAGTTCGAATCCCATTTTCTTGGCTTCAGCAAAAAAAAAAGGATCCAATAAATAACCCCACCAGTAAGAAAGGATAAAATAATAAGTGAAGCAGTTACAACTGAAAATGGCCCTATGTAGAGCCTTTGGGGAAAGAAAACATTGACCAAAACTAAGGAAAAGATACACAATTAAACTTTGCATGACTAGCCTTGCTAAGTGATAAACACAAATGCAAAACCAAGCCTGATATACATCTTACCTTGCATGCCAGATGGACCAAAATCCTGCCTCGTGAGAAAGATAGCGTGGTCGTGATATTCTGCGTGCCCAGTGTCAGGTTTCTGTTGCAAGTAGGCCCAGCGACACACGTTCTCCAGACTTTGCGAAGGGTTCCCAATCTCTATCAGACTCATAGACTGCACATGCGCACAAAAAAAAGACACCATTAGTTATTTATTAAAAACTTCGGCAATTTTTTTCCCAACTTGTTCAGGCACTTGACTAAACATCCCATTTCCATTACAAGTCTGTTCTTAATAAAGAGACAATTACACTTCAGAAACAAATTTTACTGGATCAAGAAAGTAAGAAAACAGCCAAAGTTCATGGTTAGATTAAATGCAATTTCCGCATTTAATGAGGTCTAAGATACAACAACAGAAAAATAAAAAGATGTAACAGAAGAAAAATAAAAAGATGGGTATAGTAAAGAGAAAACTGATATTGTATTGTGCACTGTGTGTTAATATTTCTATGCCACCCTGGCACCAGCTTGCACCACTGGTTCCAGTCTGGAGATGCAGTTTCTGAGGGAGCCCATGCCCCTGTTTGAACTGCAGTGGCTCTTGGCCAGTGGAGAGTAACCCAGCATGGGGAAGGGTAATGTCTAATGGTCCAGGGAAGCAAATCGCAACAACGGCAGACAGCCAGCACCCAGCCCTGGTTCATCATCTGCTTTGGTCGTGAAATCTAGCTGTTAGGGCTGTTTTGTCAGACCTTTGAACACTACTGGATGCTCTGTAAGTGTAAAAACTAAGTGTACTTTTTTCAGCTGTACTTGAATCATTACTTTCAGAAATTCACTTGCCCAATGACTGTCTTTTAAAGTGCATTTTCTTTATCCCATTCCATATCTGAAGATCATTCTGAATGTAGCACATGTAACTTCCCACTGTGATACACCATTCTCCCTATAAACCACGCATTACATGGGTGGTGCGCCGACACGGCTTAGCTGACTCAGATGAGCTAACGTGTGTTAGGGGTGGTGCAAAGGACAATTCTCTCGAACAAGAAAGAGAAAGGTATTTTAGAATCCAACTACTACATTTGCCTTTTTTTGAACTAGTACTTTCTTAAGAATTCCCAGCTAATTCTATTTAATACTGTGCACTGCTAAGACTTAAGGAAGCTTATTGTATGTGGGATGTTATGAAATGTATGACTAATCGATCCATCCCAGGCCTTCCAGGATTTCTAAGAATTACATATGTGAACCCTGACTTTTCATTTGCAAAAATTATATTACCATAACAACACTGTAATCATAACACAAACCACTACAGTTTTGATGCTATACTGTACTGTAAGCATTTGTCATTCCAAAATACTTAATGTAGAGCAAAACCTAGCCTGGGCCAAAAATAAGAGAGAAGTAACATAGTCCATGTTTAAATACAGATGTATTTGACGTGTCCTCTAATTGAGTGCATGATGGAGTACACAGAGTATTGACTACATGAAAAAGAAAATCCTCAAAGGGTTGTGGAAGAACAACTGGAATTGATAAAAGAAAAGTCTGCCAAACTGAGGTCTGATTTTGGCAAAACTGGGATATTACAATTCTGCAAATGTTCAGAAAAACAAATGAATAAACCAAATAGAGGCACAGTTTGGATTCTGATACCACTGTGGAATGAAAAAGCTGTAATACAATCCTACACTGGATCATAATGCTTCCAGCCATAATTCCCTTGGAAATTGAACTAATAACTGTATTTAAATGGTGGGACAGTTGTGGTGCCTTTATTGCATCTTTGTATATTTATAAGAAGAGTCTTAAACAAACTTTGAGTGACTATTACAGGGTAAAATCCTGGCTCTTCAAGCAAAAATCCTATTTGGTTAAACAAGGTTTGACCATTGTTGAGGTCTTTAATAACATCCATCAGTGGTAAAACAAAAACAAACAAGTAAACAAACAAAAAACCCTATCTACATCATCTCCACCTTGTTCTTATTTCTCCAAAGTTTCACAAAAGAAATCAATTTCTTCAAGGAGCTCAGTAAGAAATCTTACTTCAAGATTCAAAAAGCAAAGAATGCTGTAAAATGAAGTTGAGAAATCTCAAGTCATGTGTATCGTTTGCTAATAGTCCTTTGTCTCATAATGACCTCCTTCTGTACATTCTACCAAATGAAAATCATCACATCTTATAAGATGGATCGATCAGAAAACAAAGAAAAAATACACACTATCAACACGTGCTTTGTTTAAGGGTATCCAAATACTTGCAAAGAAATCTCTGCATGATCAGCAAACAAGCATAGAATATAAAAAAAAGTCAATCATTTCCAAATAACCACTGTTTTATAGCTTTCCTCTGTCATATGTCATCTCTTCCCTGCCCACTAAACTGAAACCTTGCCAGGGGACTCCAGCACAAAAGCAAAAGATTAGTCTCTGAATGAACCAATACAGCACCTTGCAGCACTTTTCTGATGAACGTCGAGTCTGCCAGAGACCAGAGCAGTCTGCCACAGCGTACCCAGCAGCTCCCACGGTTCGGGCACTGCATTGGCATCTGGCATGAGCTGACAACGGTTTTCACTGCAGACTTAGGTATACTTGCTTATTTATCAAAACAGTGATTGCAGAGTTTGTCTTCAAACAAATGAAAGGAGGACCAACTGGTTAACGTGGAGCATTTTCGGGTTTTTTGCATCCAACGAAATGGGGAAAATAAAGAAAATCCCTTTGGTATAAGAGGGCAAACAAGAACACACAAGTCTATAAACCATATTTCAGCTGATGGTCCAACTTCTTTGCCAATGACACAATTTTCACATCAGAAATGTGGCATGTGTAAAATTGAGCCCTACTGCTCTTTAAGTTGGGAAATGAGGCATCCAGTAGCAAGTCAATTATTTTAAGTGTCCATGTGCTACAAATATAAATAGCAAGTTGAGGTTGTGTGTCAGTGAGGAGGACTTCCAAAGAGTAAGAGGAAAAACACAGTCTACCTCCTGAGTACTCAAAGTCCACTGAAAACTCAAATCATCTGGCCACTAATCCCTTGTCTTTTTTCACTGTAATGTAGCAGCCTGAAAAGAGAAACCCACTTAATTCCTAGCAAATTTTCACCTGAATTCCCACTTTCTGCAATGTGTCAAGGACCTCCAAATCAGAAAGGCTCCAACAATACTAACAGTGAATACTGCATGGCCAGGCAACCACCAGTCTGGGGTCCCAGTCAACCTCACTGTGCTATGCAATTGCACTGGTTCAGACCAAAGAACCACGTAAGCCACAGTCCTCTTTTGATAGTAGGCAATGGGATGCCCAGGGAAGGGAATTTGAGGAGGGCAAGTATAACCTAGTATTTCCATCCAAATAACCTCCAAGGCTCCAGTGGTCTTTGGATCAGAGATTTCCTGAGCCAGACATGTCTTTATACTGCATTTTTATTCACTTTTCCAGCTGCCTCGCCTTTACAGATAAATGCTGCTGTCCTGCAAGAAAGAAGCTTAGGAAATCATAGGACCAGGCACAGCCTGTTAGTAGACAGGGCAGATGTAGTATGTTTTGGAAGGATGTTGTCCAAAATTTTAGTCTCATAGAGATATCAGACAACACTTGATAATATTTTCTGTCAGAGGTCAATGGGGAGCTTTCATCAGACTCAGAAAAGCCCAGTCCCTTATTAAATGGACAAAGTGAAAGGCAAAAGAGGAAAAGAGATGAACTGTGTATAGTAATAAGGACTCCCTCTTTGTCAGACTGCTAACAGAGAAAGTTGGGGAGCTCGCAGGGTGCATACGGAGAAGAGGTGTAGGTGTTAGTGTTGGCCAGCAAAGAGCCCACACTGCCAGGAATATGCAGGTCCTGCAGCTGGCCGGGAGCTCAGACCTGGCTGGGAAGGACCTCTTTCCAAACAGGACAGCAGGCCTGTGGAGAGCATTACTCAGCTGATCAGCCGGAAAACTGCCAATGGCAAGAGAAACTTTCCTTCTCACAGCAAGAAAAGCAAAAAAATCTGCGGGCATTTCAGAGAACTGCTGATGGAAACAGATGGAGGATGTTGGCCAAGAAGTGGAAAGGCCTCAGCTGGGAGAACATCCTCCATGCAAGGAGTCACCACAGAGGGTTACGAGGACAGCCCGCCCTAGAGAACCAGCCGAGAGCCTTGCTCTGGGAAACTCAACATCTACTAATGCCTTCCATTTTCCTTCTCTTTTGATTCTGCCTTCATTTCTTTTCTACTCCCTTCCTTTTTAGATGGAAGCAGCAGAAAAAACTAAACAAAAATAGAAGACAACTGAGTTGCAACTACCATTTGTACAAAGAGGCAAAGGAGGGCAGCAGGAAATGGCTGAAAGTAGTTACTACGTAGATCCAGAGGCCTTCAAGCTTTCTTTGCTACCTGTCTTGTCTTTTGGGAAGTTATCAGTGATGTTCAGTTCTGTTATGAAGACACTGAAGAACAAGTCATTTATGAAGCTGACTGGAAGGTCCTTCAATACTTGTGGAGATTGTTTGGAAAAGTAAGAAATACGTAATTTTTTTTTCTTTAACAATTTCAAATACAAAGTTATCTTAGAAGAAAACTGCAAATGTAGTCTATATTCTACCCAAACTTTTCAAGAATGTTCACGTTGCCAGTCCATGTGAAAGACATGCTGGTATCACACACAGAATGGCAGCTTTCCTTAACCAACCGTTTTATTTATCTGCCGTTTGGCATAACGGGGTACACCTTTGCAAGGGTGTTGATGAGCAGGTACTTGATGACAAGAACACAAGGAATTCAGGCTGGTCAGAAGCTTGCAGGAAAAGGATCTTTCCTAGCTCATCCATTAGGTGGTGCTCCAAGAGTACCAACCGAGAAGGCTTTGCTGCTCTTCAGCTGCTCCAGAAGGAGCAGAAATATGCTTAACTTGATAGGCTTCAAACTATGGTAGCAAAAGTTGGACCACAGCAGTGCACACATGCGGGAAACAATTTAACATATGACTTTCCTTTCTTGAATGTGTAAAGTCTCTGCAAAACACACTGTTTAACATTGCTTCTACTTGGCACTTGTATTGTTCATTGTATATTGGATTAGATCTTTTATATTCTTCTCTCATCCTGAACAAGACAAGCAAAAAACAAATAAATACAATTATTGAGTGTCCATGGTAACCGAACAAAAATAGCTCATTCAGCAAACCGTCATTTTACATTCAAAGGATTTGTAAAGCTTTCTTATGGCAGCAGTTTGTAAACAGTTTTCAGTCTTCAATTCTGTATAAATGTAAGCAGATCAGGAATACAAAGTACTGTCTATGCTATCAGTCAGCTCTACACCCTTCAAGGTCCCAACAAAACACACTGGCAAGTCCTAAGCTATGAATCTAATATATAAATAAGGCAATTCAACAATTTACTCAGATAAAAAAACAGAGGGACAATATCTCCTGTCATCTTTATCTCCACCCTAAACATATGAAAACAGTGCAAACATATAAACAGCAGCCAAAATGCTATATAATATGTAGGTTCTGGCCTCGCAACTCAGCCTGTGCAGAATTGGTTACTGGAGACGGCCAAAGGCTGGGGTCAAGAACTCCATCTTCAGATATGTTTGTATAGCACACTGCAAAATCAGGGCTTGATTAAAAATTTCAGGTCTTCTGCACCTACCAATGTCAGTGGAAAACTAAGATACTCAACTCAGTTAGTGACCTTCTAATACAAGGAGAGGCTGGAGAAGAGGAGGCTGGGGGCGATCTCGTCAATGTATGTAAATACCTATTGGGAGGGGAGTAAAGATGACTGAGCCACAGTCGCCTCAGTGGTATCCAGAGAAAGGACAAGAGGCAATGGGCACAAATTGAAATACAAGAAATTCCATTTAAATGCAAGAAAAAAACCTGTTTTACTGTAGTTTTACTGTAAGAGTGGCCAAACATTGAGAAAGGTTGCCCAGAGAGGATGTGGAGTGTCTGTCTTTGGAGATATTCAAAACCAAACTGGACAAAGTCCCAAGCAACCTGCTCTAGGTGACCTTGCTTTGAGCAGGGGTTTGGACTAGATGATGCCCAGAGGGCCCTTCCAAGCACAGCTATTCTGTGACCCTAATATACAGCTAACAAGCTCCTTGCATTGCCAGGTTCAACTGCTCTCAGCCAGTCTTTGCATCTTCCCAGGACAAGCAGAGAGAAGGGGAGCACTCTTCCCTTTCCCTCTAACCAGGGTCAACAGCAAAATGAACACCAGATTTAAGGGATAAAGCTGGCTTGTCCTTTCATCTCAGCTGTGTCACCTGTGCCACCCTCTGGGAAACAGAGGGAAGAACCTGGCTCAGATCAAACCACCACTTTCTGTCCTGGCTGAACCGAGAATATCTTCCCTGCTTGCATCAAGCTTAGACATGAAAAGGTCAGGTGGCAGAGATAGAGACAGCACCATTTTATGAAAAGATCGAAGGTAAAATCTTGTCCCAAATGAAGGCAGCAGGAGCTCTGCTAATATCTCAGATACATACATCCTTCTCAGTTGAAGTCCAGTCCTATGAGATTGTAGGCATCCACCTCATACTACCTTCTTCCTGTACAGCCACCTTAAAGCCATTTGGGTCTTCTTCCCTCCTCTAATCTTTTTAAAAGGCTCTCTGCCTTGGTGGTCAGGTTCCTCTTCCAGTTTGACCAAGTTAACATGTGGCCAGAGTACAACCATCTGTTCTGGGCCCAACACTGGGGTTTTCTCTCCCTACTGGTTGCCATCCCAGATGTGTACAGAGCAGACACAGCACCCCTCAGCCTACCCCACTCTGTTCCAGTCTGAATATGGGTGACTCGAGCTCTGCATGTTGCTCCAAAAGAGAGTTCAGGGGTGTTCTGCACTGCCACGTTCACATTTCCCAAGAAATAACCCTCATAAATCCTCAGGTGGGTGCATTTATTGAAACCCCTGCAGTTCCTGCAAAAGTCTTTCTGATGTTTTTTTCATTAATAACTGTCTTAATTACACCCATCCCAGCTAACGCGTGTGGTTTTCTCTGCCGCTGTGCAAGGGCAGCTCATCTGCACACAAAGTCACCATTGTGTGTGTGTGTGCGATGGACAGAGCATGGGGCTGGAGCCAGGAATTTATGAGGTCTTATCCCCAGACTGCCAGTGGCCTTCCGTGTGGCCTTGGAAAATAACACTTAACGTCTTTGGGTTTTCAGCTGTAAAATTGGAATAATAATCTTTATTCATCCACCTCAAAGAGGTGATGAGAGGATTTTATTTAGTGCTCAGGATTTAAATGTTTCCAAACAAATTTTATAATAACCAGTCAGGGTTTTTAAATCCATTCTCAGCTCATCTCTTGCCACCTCCTCTGCACTTGGTGATAGTGGTTGCTTTGCTTATTCCCCTGAGTATTCTAGAGCTAGCTGGATTACAGAGCCATTATGGCCAAATAGGTCTAAAAGGAATAATTTGCCCAAACGTTGAACTATATTCATCTCAAATGTATCCACACTTTCCAAAATTTGGAACCAATCTTCAGTCAAAAAGGCAGAAGCGAGTCAGCTCATCTTTTTCCCATTTGAAGAAAAATGCACTGCATGTACCCTGTTTACTATTTGCAGTATCCCATCACATCAAAAAAGCCTGTGCCTTTGGGAGTCAACGTAAAGAAAATGCAGAGAAATGCATGGTAAATTCCGAAGCCACCGCAGATCTGGAGCAGCCTTTGTGGAACACATTTTTCTGTCCTACTGACGGAATTAATAAATAAGCGGGCAGCAGCCAGGTATGGTCAAAGCTTTCACGTCAGCCCCTCTGGTACATCAGATAGCGTCGTTCATTTGTTTGAAGTACTAAGAGAAAAGTGGGGAGTCAGGAAAGGGCTGGCAGGTTCGGCAGGCCTACCCCAAGCACAGCACAGCCACACGCTGCCCTCTCCTCCAACACAGCGCCCAGCCAGCGCCTGAGCCTGGTGCTCCTTGGCAGGGCTCAGCCAGCCGTACCCTTCGTCTAAGTCCAGAAGTGATAACTTGCACAAAGTGTTAACTCCCTAAAACCATCTCAGATCTTCTGAATTTGCCCCTCAAGTAATTTCAACATGCAATCACCAAGGAACAGCTTCCATTTTTTCATCTTACCAAGGCAATTAATGCAATTACTGAAATTATTGAAACTTTTGAATGTACAGTTGCCTGTGTTTGAAAACATTAAAAAAAATCAGTACATTTCAAGGAGTGGAGTACCTTCAAGCAAGAACCACTGAAAAGCTGGTTGCTATGCAACTCAAGTATTGTCCATATTATTCTTATCAACAGATGTCATATTGTATAAAATAATATAATCCTCTTTTTAAAAAAACCCCCGCAATACAGTAGAAGGCTGTTCAGGGGTGGAGAATTGGCAATAGCTCAGAGTGCTGTCATAAACCTGACGTTGATGGTACATACTTCATCAATTACAGAACCATAATGTAATTATTATGATTATTTAAATGGCACCCTTGATAATATATATAAATTGCCTACAATGAAGCAAATGAATCTCAAGACATGAGCTACATGCTTTCAAAAGAAATGCTTACTCAAACAAGACTGGGATTATATTTTCATATTGTGAAGCCAACTAGGCTGCTTCATTCATGCACTGCCTAAATTTGTGCACGTGCCCTTCCTTTCATTATGTACTTTGAATATATATTCCTAAAAACTGTTAGTGCTGGTGTGCGGGATAGTAAAATACTGAAAGCTTTGTTCTAATTCTTCAGCACAGGTTCAGAAAGTAGGAACTATACACATTTTCTGTCTGCTTTTGCACTGCTAAATAATCCCAGTCCTCCAAAGAGAAACCTCCTCGCCTTTTACTCCCTGGTACTAGTCTTCTGATCAGGAGCTTTAAAAACATGACCATAAAAAATAAAAATAATGTATTCTTATACAGTCAGGGCATGCAGGCCCCCACACCATCGGGTGTGTGAGCTCTGAAATGATACCTTTTACATTCATTTTACTTCTTTCAGAAAGCCATAAATGGCCTTTCATGTAAGTAAGAATCAGATACAGAAATGCAAGAAAAATTATCTTCATGGTTATTTAGGGCAAGCCTGTGATACCAGAATTATTTCATTTTATGCCCTGCTGAAACCAGCAGAACAACTCAGGAACTGAAACGTTGCCCACTGCAGATTGCAGATCTAGAATCCAGAAGTAGACTATCCACAAGCAGATTACATAGTGCTACCTACAACAACTATTTTTGTGATGCGGCCAAGGATCCACTAAGAAGTGAAGATTTCCACACTCCACCCCACTCTGCTCTCTAAAGAAGGTTAATATGAAATTAATAACTTTCAAATTATCAATGGACAATGCTTTATTCTTCACAAGAAAATAAAGATTCTTAAGGTAGATGAGGTCTAACATAGCTGTCGCCTGCCATCAGAAAAATGGCAGAAGTTATCAGAGTTCAGACTGGTGCAGATCTGTAGAGCTAAAGATGGACACGCATAACAATTATGAAATACTTATGAAATAAGGACAGCAAAGAAGTGAGTGGCCCATGTGCTAATTCTGCTGGCTTCCACCACTGCTGCAATATCAGATTTTTATGAGAAGTATTAGTCAATTTGCAATCCCTCAAATTTCTGTCATTACAGCAATCACAAGGATATTTCATTTATTTTGTAATTTAATATTAACTACACACACCATGAACTTTTGATCACAAAATGGCAAATGTGACCTTTTTACCTTTTATTTTAGGACACACATCTGATTAAGCTTATTCAAAACATGTAACTACATCATCATGTGCATCAGTGCAGGAAGAGGAGAGATGGATCAGTGTGTTTAGTTCTCAGATGGGGAAGCTCCAACAGAACAATTTATCCCAAATCCAGGTAGCTGGTCTCCAGCAGAGTCCAGACTAAAACTCAGAGCTCCCTCATTTGCACAATGGAGGAAAATTCTTAGCTGGTGTCGAGTAGGGTAAACTGGTGAATGTCAGTGGAGCTTCACCACTGACACCATCTGCGCTGGCTCTTCATTGACAGAGTTTCAGCAACTTGCATGAATATACACGGAGTCTTCCAGAACCCAAGTTTATTACATGAACATGCAAATGCTCCAGTCACAGAAAGGTACACTAGATTTTAACACTCTGCTTTGAGCAGCTGGGCTTGCTGCTGTAATAGAGAGCACTAAAATCCCATGTCCTTAACCAAAGCATTTATCAACATACTTGAAACACCCTGTTCCTGTTTCCATAGAATTTGATGTTGATTTGGCAAAAATAGGACACAGGTACTGCACAGTTCAATACTTTCGAAAAGCATTTAGCATTTCATTCCTCTTTACCTGAGTTTTGCCTGTAGAGTAACCCCTTCCATAGAAACAGCAAAAGAACGAACACTTGGTATTCTTAATTACAGATTTGGTCTGCAGAGCTCTAGTCTTCTGGCCCCTATCCCACAGAACTTGCACTTAACTTTAAGCACACGTATAGTCTCATTAATGTTAGGCACAAGTTTAAAAAGTTCTTGGAATAAGGCTGTAGCCCTCAGCATCCTGCAGAACTGATCTTGTGTTTATTGTTACTTACATACAGTTCTACCACAACACCTCATGTTTTCTTTAGGAACCAAAATGCTCACTATGTTTCATGGATTACGCCAAACAAATCTGAAAAGATAGACTGCCAGAGCTAAGCAGCAACTTAAAATGACACAGGGAAAACCCAGACGAAATTGAAATTATTTGAAATCCGAAGTTCAAATGATAAAGAAATATATATAAACATAGAAGTTCTTTATATTAATAGTCTGTTAAGGACAAAGTACAAATTAAAATACAAAACCAATACACGTCACCAGTAACTACATTGTTCATAAAAGAATGATGTTCAGAGATATTGATATCCTCCATTTAAATTAACCTTTACTTACCTTGCCGTAGCTCAGCAGGATTATCCTCACCAAGACAACGTTAATGTGAGCACCCAGGGACTCATCATGATAAATTTCATTAACCTGCAAAAGAGTTCAGCACTTTAACCACAGTACTGGCAACAAGTAACTATGAAAGCAGTGATACAGCAGTACCTTTCATGTATTGTCATTAAGTCAAAGAACACTGTAATACACTCATATATAAACTGGAGAAAATTCCACCAACGTGAGAGGGAATGTTTTCTGTTCTAAGCTTTGTTGTAGCCTCCCAACAGGCCATAATTCAGGAAATCATTTTAAATCAGCACATCATCAGAGACTTCATATTAACAGGTATTTAAGTGCGAGCCTAAACAGACTTAGAGGTATCATGGTGCACCTACACGATGCAGCTGAGCTGATCTAACAGCTACTCTTGCTAAGCAGGCAGATTCCCAGCTCCTCCCTACCTCAGCCCAGCTGTGTGTGCCCGCTGGAGCCCAAGCACAGTAATACAAGTAAAATCCTGATTAGGTCTCAGCTGGGCAAGACCATGCACGGGGAAGGGGACAAGTGAGCAGAGGGACAGGACCTCTCTCCTGAGAGCCATTTGCTGGATCGGCTCAGCTGCACCCTGTAACTTTTCCATCTGGGACCCATCACATCACACTCTCTCTGACAAGAGGATATACCTCCCTCAAAAAGCATGGTCGGCCGCATGGGCTGGCCTTATCGTGTGTCAAAACTCATCAATGTTAAACTTTGCAAGCAGAACAAAAGCTACAAAATGTCAGCAAATTAAAAACTGTCATCTTTTTTTATAGGAGAGCTACATAACTGAACATACACATGGGAAAATTGCCCTAGGAACACTGAAGAGAAAACTGTAAATATTTAGCATAGAGAATGAAATGTGGATGTATAAAGATTACTTAGGAAACACTGGTACAAGTAAGCTAGGCAAATATTAACTGTTAAAGAGGCTGGTTTAGGTATTCGGTGATGAAGACTATGAGATTCAGCCAAATGGCAGCGGTTTAGCTTTACAAATTAGAAGAGGCAGATGAGATTCCCTGCAAGGCAAGTGTCTTTCCTAAAACTGCCTTCCCTTGGTAAAGGTTGCACCAAACTGGACTGCTTTGCAGGCTAGACCTAAATTCAATTTATTGCTGCAAAACAGATTCATTACTACAAGCTAATAAGTAAATTTCAAAAAACCTGTCATTAGAAACATAGTAAATAATGTCCTATTTCTTCAATCAGCCCTAGTTTTAACGGCCCATCTTTTATCTCTGTAAAAATCATTAAAACTAAATACATCAGTGTAGGTTTTGCTAAGCAATCCCCATTGACATTTTAAGGTGAATTTTAATTCATTTTATCAGCATTTTTGGATGTAAGAGCCTAATTTTATGCCTGGTAAAAGTCCAAGTTTTCGAAAGTCCTCAGCATCCTGTGCTGATGGTCAGGAGACAGCGTGGCTGAACCGTAGCTCCCGGAGCAGCCTCACACCCTGCAGGGCACCGGCCCGGGCACCTGGGGAACATCCTGTGGGATGCCCGGGATGCAGGCTTGTTAGCGGGTGATGAGCAGATCCTTGGCTGGAAGATGGCGGGTGAGGAGCCCGTGGCTACGACTGGCTTCAGGGGCCGCTATTTTCATTGTGGTGTAGAAGTAGCTGATCTGTTCAGATCTGCTTTGTAAACAATACCTCTGGAAATTAGATCATTTGTTTACATGTCTAAATAAGACTTTAGAAGACTAACTTTATATTCCTGTATTTAAAAAAATCTTTTACTTGAGGATCATTACTGAACACAGATTATAAAGAGGTAAGACATAAATGTGGATTTTGCTTTACAAAAGTTCTTTCAGCCAGGAAAAAGACCCTTGCATGTTGTCAAGGGAGGCAAGGATATTAATTTGCCTCATTCTTTGTGTAGTGGGAAGAGAGCACACGCATTAAGGATATTGAGGCTGAAATAAGCTGTAAATTACCTATACATGAAATGAGTACTGAACAAAAACTCCTGTGTATAAAGGACAGTAAACATAGCATGTAAATAAGTATTTAATTAGTCCATCAAGCATAATCCAAATTGCTGCACACCGTGCTCTCATTAACTTTCAGAATTTAACCTAAGCCTCTTTTAACAATAGTTGAATAACAGAACAACCGTATCGCCGTTGCATGCCAAAATGAAACTTGGCTTGAAAACGTTGATGGAAGAGAATTGAAACACTGTTGACTGTTCATGAAAATGACATCTAACAAACAAACTGTGAGTGAACAGAGAAGCACAAGCACTGTAAAAAGCTGCTTGGTTCTCTTGGGATACCGGATTTTCTGCAAGACAGTGGGTCAATTCAAAGCTCTGGGTCTTGGTTTCATTAATAAGGATTGAGTCCAATCCCTCCTCATACAGCAGCTGAACTGAACCCTCTGAGCCTTTCTCTGAGCTAAACCATGGCTTTACCAGTAGTGTCTCACTGCACATAGATACAATAGGCTGAAACAGATGCTTTTCTTTTTTTTCAGCATGGTCTAAATTGCACCTATTTGTTTCACAAAGTTATTAAAGATATGAGATCCAAGCGACTGAACGTTGCGCTCTCATTCGTGAAAAGTGCAACACTGAAAGGGCCTCCACAATCCCTGGCTCAGACTCTCCAAAATTCCACCTGTTATTTCAACGGGAAAGCAGAGTTAAGCTCATGCAGTTCATTGTAGAGGGCACAAAATGACCAACCAACCTGTGGAATCAGAAAGCTCCAGGCTCTCGTCCAACACAATTGCTGAAATGTTTGTTTCAAAGCAGAGACAATCAGACAATGGATATATATGTTCAGATGTCTGTGTAATAAATACATGCAGGTGTGAAAATGATTACATAGTACTTTTACAGCACTGCATCTCCATGTACTTCAGTAGGACATCCTGGTTCATACTAAGACAAGAAAAATCAGTTGATCTCCTGTTATTCTTGGATCAGTAAGTCCAAAATTATGTTGCTGCATAGGAAAATAAAGTACACAGAGACCATTCCAAAATCACAGCTCCTGAAGTGGAGGCAGTGAGTGCATTAGATCTTGTTAGATGTCCTACAGTGATTCAGCTTCTATAGAGGGTGATGAAGAAAGCCAGGTAAATCTCAAGGAATTCAAAGCATGGTGGAATACTGTAAAGAGACTTTCATCAAGCTGTTGTAGTTCACAGGCTATTTTGGGATAACTTTGGTTTATTTTTCTGGGATATTTCAATCAAAGCAAAACACGCGTTTCTATTTAAAGTTTCTGTTTAGAACTCAGGCTGGCACAGATTGGTGCTACATAAGAAAAACAAAGACTTTATTAATTTTTTTCTTCTGCCCTGAGCAAGTTTCAAGCCAGCACAGCAAGCACATAGAATACATCAAAAAACTCCAACTAAAGACAAGCTAAGCATCTCTCAGCTGCATCATGCTTTGTAAAAGCAGCACTGCAAAGTTTTCAGCATTGAGTAAAACAGGGCCCGATCCTAAAAGGGAATTTTGAAAACCGTTGTAACACAAATAGCAATAAACAGCCTGCAGTTTTGCTAGTCTTGGTGCAGAGCGGGTTACCTGCTGATATAGCTGGCAGGATTTTTAGGAAAAGTCAGGTGGTTTGCTTAATCTCTAATTAAACCAATGCGCAATAGGAGAAAGAATAAGCTGCGTATTTTGGCAAGCCATCGGCGAACTCATTCATGCAGTTTGAAGGAGTTCCCAGCCTTGCAAAGTTTGTTAGTATCTGCTATGCAAAAGACAGCCCACTTCATCACAGCATGGCTCCATCCTGCTGA